>NC_081220.1:1565000-1852500 GCF_902713425.1 Acipenser ruthenus
CACGTATTAATTCGTATTTTGTGAATATTTTATTTAGATCGTTTTTTTTTCTTTTCATAATTTTCTGTTTGCTTTGCACTGTGTTTCTTGCTGTGTTGATTATTATTTGTCTATTTCGTTTGGTGCACGGGTGAAACGGAGTTCGTAATTAAAGTATTTTTTGTTTTGTTTATCACAAGCACTGTGCACACAGACCTCAGGTCCCGCCCCAAACAATTGCAGGTACCTGTACACACCTGGAATTAGAAGGGCTTTGAGGAATAAAAAGGGTGAGGAACTAGGAGACTGGGAGCATGGAACTAGGAGATACCGGAATAGGAAAGAGAGAGAAGCCGAGGGAAGTAAACGAAAATAAAGAGGACGAGATTAGACAGCGAGTGGTTGGGGTTTTTTTGTGCACGGACAGTGTCAGTTTCATTTTGTTATTTTTTTTCGTGGACTCACTCTGGGAGGACTGCGGAACTTGGTGATTGAAGACATTTGAAAAGAGGTACTGACAAGAACCTTTGCGTTCGTGGTTTAAGTCAGGATATCAGGATCTCTCCTGAGGCCTTCAGCTGAAGCGCAGCACCCTATGGAGAGGGCTGCCCAAACAGGCATCTGGACAGGAGCCCTAGGAGGAGGTCTGGACCAGAGAGTGGACGACGTATGGTTAAGTGAACAAATACACATTAAAATGCATCTAACGCTCAAAAATAAAACAATAATTCAAATAAACAAACTGTGCAAAAAAGGAAAACCAATCCAATTAAAATTCAAAAATCATAAGTGATAATACTGAATAAAATAATAATCAACAAATTCGACACACGTGACATTACCACCACTGCGATCTTGAAAATGTTTGTATGCCACAGAATTTAAGATCTGAAACGGAATTTTTGGCATCTACAAAATGTCTAGCTAGTGGTGGATGAATATATTTTCTCCTAATTGAACTTTTATGCTCGCTCATTAATGCGCAATTGTAACTGTCTAGTAGTTTTGCCATCATATTGCAAATGGCTAGGACAAGAACTCACATAAATGACATGAGTTGAAGCACAATCACTTGTAAGATACTGTACTCTTTTTTTCGTTGTATGGCTTGTGCATTTTCTTAGTTTTAAATATATTATCACAGGCGATACCCTTACGATTTGGAAAAAATCCAGTAGATTTGTCCAGTACACCTAGATCTCTCGAACATCTAAACGAGTCAGCCCTTAATAAAGACCGTCCGTGTTCATTTCGGCGTTTATGACATTGTCTATACACAACAGCTCTTATGTAATCCTATTGGTATCGAATCGATCGCAATTAATGTGTCCCATGTTTCCAGTCAGTTTGATAGTTTTAATACTGTATTACATTCTGAATATGAATAGAGCTGAATTATTAATTGTTGATAATACTTAGAATACCAGATACATATTTAGCATTAAAAAGCAATACATGTGATTTATTTAAACAGTCGTTCATTATTTTGTGTATCAGCCGCCACACAAAGCCGAGCGCAGTGCGGTATACTGTAATGATGCTGCAGTCAGTCTGCCCGGACTGCACCTGAACCATCTTAAAAACACGAAGCCCCTAATAAGCTAATTTGTAAAAGTTTGTAAAGAATTGCGCTAATATAACGAAGCTAAATTTGAACTCCTAGCTGGAGCAACGAGAGAGGGCGAGAGGGCGGGGCAGAGAAGGAGGGGGAGACGCTGCTAGGCAACCGGCTCGTGAACATTCCACTCAGCTGAGCAGAGACCGTTAGGATTTAAAAATGCGAACGTTCCGAGCGGCGTTAGGCGCTTCGTTAAATTAACACACCGTTGCTGGCATTTGAATATAACCATATTTTAAATACTCAAATAGGACTGTATTAAAAAATATATGTTTTTTCAAAGTAATATGTTATTTGGAATATTAAAACAATCAAATTAAATAACACATGTTTGGACACCAAAATATTTTCCTTCCTCATAACGTGTTAGAAAATGTAAACAGCAGTTGGAGAATGCCGAAGTCGATCATCCTAGCATGTTAAACGAGGGCATTTCTCCTGTAAGCTACCTATAGTAACAGATCGTTTATACTGTTCTCAATGGTCCGCATCCCAGCCTGAGACCACGATCCAGTGGCCGACGGAGATGTTTTTCAAAGTAATATGTTATTTGGAATTTTAAAACAATCAAGTTAAATAACATGTTTGGACACAAAATATTTTTCAGTGAGGTTAACAAGTAGTCTGTTTACAAAAAAAAATGCAATCTGTGTTAGGAACACTATTTTAGTCCGATTTAAAATGGAAATTAAAATGGTATTGAGTGCTGACAAGAGTTTGGTATCAGCTGTTGATTTCCTTAAAACAATCTTTTATAGTAAAATAAAGAAATGTATTATTTTTAAAAATAAGAAAAATTGAACTGTCAGAAGTGGGATTTGAACCCACGCCTCCA
Source organism: Acipenser ruthenus (assembly GCF_902713425.1). Taxonomy (NCBI): domain Eukaryota; kingdom Metazoa; phylum Chordata; class Actinopteri; order Acipenseriformes; family Acipenseridae; genus Acipenser; species Acipenser ruthenus. The sequence continues at coordinate 1,567,433 of NC_081220.1, forward strand.
TTCAGAGACCAGAACACACAATTCTTTAGAAAGACAGAGTCCTTGAGTCTGGCAACTTCGACTGCTCGGCCATTCTGACAAGCTGCATTTGTTATTGTAGAAAACCGCATTATTTATTTCAGCACAAACTAGGGTTCTCGTATCAAGGCCCGATTGGGTTTATTACGCACATACCAACTGTTGCACCATGAATGATGTAATGACAATTTAAAAAAAAAGAAACGGATTGAAGTCAACCCAAAAAAGTAAGATTATTTATTTCAATATCGTTATAGCTATAAACGATGCATGCATTTTACAATAGCAATTGCTATTTGACAATGACCAATAAGTAATTTTGTTGCAATACTGTATACAATGTGAACATAATCAGACTTTGCTCCGTTGTCTCGAAGAAACATCTTCAATTTGTATTTAAAAAGGACGCCCAACGTGGGGCTCGAACCCACGACCCTGAGATTAAGAGTCTCATGCTCTACCGACTGAGCTAGCCGGGCTGACTGGTGCTCGTTTCTTTCACTGTAACCAACTGAGCTATTAATTTGTCATCTTATTTGAGAAAATAGTGAATGACACAGCCAAAGATTCCAAATATAATCCACTGAACTGTAGTTTTATTATCATAATGAAAACAGATTACACATGACCACAGTTCTGTATCAAAATTAAGTCGTAAGTATATGGTTTCCATTGTAGCTATTTACACACACTGCTCTGTTGTCTCCCAGGGTGTTATCTAACAAAACGACATATGCTGTGCTGCCATAAAGGATTACATAGACTTTCCTGCCCCATCTTGCTTTCATCTTAGATGTGATCTCAGGTTCTGCCGAGTTCTGCTCCCTCGATCACGTTCTGCAGCATCTCGCCTTGCTAATCACTCCTGTATGCTTTGGCAGCTTAACAGGTTGGTCTCTGTGGCGCAATCGGTTAGCGCGTTCGGCTGTTAACCGAAAGGTTGGTGGTTCAAGCCCACCCAGGGACGATGCTTTTTGCATTTCTTAAGCACATTAGAAAATGGCACTCTGATACGCTGTTATTTCATCCAATTACGCTGAAGAATAAATATGCTCTATTTTTTTAGTTCAAAATAATACAAAACAAATATCGTTTTGTTGTTTGCCGAAACCCGGGATCGAACCAGGGACCTTTAGATCTTCAGTCTAACGCTCTCCCAACTGAGCTATTTCGGCTTGACGAGACCGATGTTTCGAGATAGCATTCTTTTTGGCAATCCAGTAAACCTGTAATGAGAAACGTTCAACAGCTCGGCAACACCATAATAGAATCCGATGCCTTTACAAATGCTTTTCGAAACTGTTAAGTTTTCCCCCAAATGCGGTTCTCAACAAATGTTTTTTTTTTTTTTGTACTCCTTCCAGAGTAAGTCCAAAAGGCAAACACTGGAACTGGCTGCCTGAAAGTGCAGCGCTTGAACTGCCTCAACAAACGCTTAGCTCTAAAACGTGTACATTGAAAGTCTATTAACATCTTTAACACAATCATCTGTATTCCAATCCACAGGGTGATCAATAAAGTGACTGCTGGCTTTGTTTATATATTAACAAGATGTTTTCAGGATTCACGCGTATTCTGAGCAAGCACGATAGAATATGGTAGTGAAAGGACAAGCAAATAACAGGTTTATTGGCTCCGGTCTTGTATCATCACCCTGACTACTGTCCGTAAGAAAGTGGCATTAATAAAAACGTCATTATGCAAAGTTCCCAATGCGCAAATACGCAGCATATTTAAACTTCTTCACAATCTTAAACCTTCCCAAATGAATTTAAAATACTTACTGACAGGTACGGCCCTTTCCCAATGTAACACTCTGCTTTGTTTGAACACCAACGATGGGTGGGATATTATGTAGTAAACCACAATACTATTGTTCCCACTGTTCACGAGATGAGGCGTTGCCGTGGTAACCATGGTCCGTGAGGCGCCGGTGTGAAAGAGTTGCAGTGCAGCGGTGACGTCGGAACAGTCTTTCTGATGAAAACGCAGAGCAAGCTGAGAATGACGCTGCGCTTTGAACGGCGCTGTAGCTGCGCTGGAGACTGGATGGAGCACAAAAGACTAACGTTGGAGCTCCTGCAGAAAAATAGAAATGCTGAATGATGAAAAGAATAGAAACAAACACAGACGAAGGGCGGAAGCAGTGCTGGGTTTATAAATAGAAAAGAAGGAGAGATTGACATGCAAGCTACCTAACGGGATTGCCCATACCGCTCTGGTCACGCCCTTTTTACCTGACCAAACAGAGTAGCGCAAGCTAATGACAGAGAGACTGGAACTTGATTATTATTTGTTTATTTAGCAGACGCCTTTATCCAAGGCGACTTACAGGTGTGTGAACAATACATCAGCTGCAGAGTCACTTACAATTACGTCTCACCCGAAAGACAGAGCACAAGGAGGTTAAGTGACTTGCTCAGGATCACACAATGAGTCAGTGGCTGAGGTGGGATTTGAACCAGGAACCTTTTGGTTACAAGCCTGTTTCTTTAACCACTGGACCACACAGCCTCCTTGATTGAAACTGAACTGTTACAAAAAATTGTCACACTTTTATCTCCATAATGCGTTGGGACTAAATACGCAGATACATTAAAACTATTTGGAGAATGTGGGCATCGATCCCTTTACTTCTCATATGCTAAGGGAGCACTCTAACATTTGAGCTAATTCCCCTTGAGTTGTGCCAGCGATTCTCATAGGCTACATCGCAGCTTGATACGAGCAATTGGACTGAAAGCTGCAGGAAGGTTCTCTGTCTCCAGTGTAGGAACTGTTAGATCCTGAAACCCTTCGGTGTCAGCAAATCCATATATCTTCCTCCAATTCAATAGACAGATCAGAGCCAGCCTCCAACCTCTCAATCATAGCACCGTACTCATGGAGAAGTTCACTGTACCTGTGTATTTGCATGATCCAGTATAAGAAGGTACAATTTTTCTGTTCTTGGTTGCTCAGTTCAGTTCTTGGTTGCTTCATTCTTGGTAGCTCTGCAAAATCTGATTGGCTCTTTTCTGGTTAATTCTTGGTAGTGACTCGGGCTATGATTGGTCAAAACTACCAAGATATTACCAAGATTGAACATCGACTTTTGTCTGGGTGGGAAGGAGAAGGTATTCGCCCATTAGTCTCTGTTATGCTACCAAGATATGCAAAAATAAAGCATGACATTAAAAACATGCTTCCTTAAAAATCAAATTTTCAAGAATTTGACTAAAATACTTATGCTATTAGGTAATATACTCTTCCATGAATGTTGTTGTTATTATTTATTTATTTATTTATTTATTAGCAGACGCCCTTATCCATGGCGACTTACACTGGTAAACAAAAGTAGATTTCTAGAATCACAGTACAAGTATTAATACAATTAAGAGCAAGATAAATACAATGACTTCGGTTCTAGCAAGTACAAGTATGACAAAATACGATTCAATAACAGAGAAGATAACAGTGATAGTTACATTAGGATATAATTAAATTCAAAATTCTAAAGATTAAATTACACTTGTGACAGATTACAGTCTGGCGCCTTAGAACACTCGGCCATCCTGACAATCCCATCTGGGCTGAAATGGTGTTATTAAAACGAACATAATTATCTTTTTTTTTTTTTTTCTTGGCGTGATATTTTGTAGATCTTGTTATCTGCTATGTCCGCTCATGCTAGGCACTACGTGCTCGAGTGCTGTAGCAGCAGCCATGAAGCAAGTTAGTTTTTCAGTTGAAATAAATATCTGTTTTGTTTTTGTGTATGGGTGTTTTGAAAAGATCCGTTACATAGCTACGTATTCTGAAATAAAGATGTATTCATTATTATGAATGTTGGCAGACAGGATATTGTATTTATATTTCCCACGTGTGCTTGCTTTGTACAAATCTGATAGTTTCAACAAAGGCATTTGACTTCGGTTCATTAGCTTATACTGCTCCCTCGATCACGTTCTGCAGCATCTAGCCTTGCTAATCCCTCCCGTTTGCCTTTGTGGTTTAACAGGTTGGTCTCTGTGGCGCAATCGGTTAGCGCGTTTGGCTGTTAACCGAAAGGTTGGTGGTTCAAGCCCACCCAGGGACGATGCTTTTTGCATTTCTTAATCACATTAGAAAATGGCACTCCGATAAATTGTTATTTCTTCCAATTACACTGAAGAAAAAAAATGTGCTCTGTTTTTTAGTTCAAAATAATACAAAACAAAAATAGTCTTACTATTTGCCGAAACCCGGAATCGAACCAGGGACCTTTAAATCTTCACCCTAACACTCTCCCAACTGAGCTATTTCGGCTTGACAAGACTACTGTTTTGAGACAGCATTCTTTTTGGCAATCGCCTTTTTTGTCAATCCAGTAAACCTGTGATGAGAAACGTTCAACAGCTCGGAAACACCATAACAGAATCCTGACAAGCTGCGTTTGTTACAGTAGAAAACTGCATTATTTATTTCAGCACAGACTAGGGTTGTCTATTGTATCAAGGCCCGATTGGGTTTATTACGCACATACCAACAGTTGCTCCATGAAAGGTGTAATGACAACTGTAAAAAAAGAAACGGATTGAAGCCAACCCAAAAAAGTACGATTATTTATTTCAATATCGTTATAGCTATAAACGATGCACGCATTTTACAATAGCAATTGCTATGACAATGACCAAAAAGTAATTTTGTTGCAATACTGTATACAATGTGAACAGAATCAGACATTGATCCGTTGCCTCGAAGAAACAACTTCAATTTGTATTTAAAAAAGACACCCAACGTGGGGCTCGAACCCACGACCCTGAGATTAAGAGTCTCATGCTCTACCGACTGAGCTAGCCGGGCTAAATTTGTCGTCTTATTTGAGAAAATACTGAACGACAGAACAAAAGATTCCAAATATAATCCACTGCACGTCACCAGAAACAGCTTTGATGACACAAAGTCGTATGACACGAACCCTAAGAATTTTATACCAGATTCATTGTCGCTTAGAAACAACTGCAGCCTCCCTGCCTCAATACAAATAATACCAATACAAAAATCGAATTTCATGTATTGAAAAATGAATGGTCTCATCCATCTGGAAAGATTGGTTCTGCATTTATACAGTATCAACCTTAATCTGATTTGAGAGGCACCCAACCTGTGGAGGATTTTAAATGTGAGGGGATGTGAATAGAGTCAAATACATTTGCATCATTCTGTAAATATATATGTATATCAATTAACTGTAGCTTTATTATCATAATGAAAACACATAACACGTGGCCACAGCACACGACCTTAGCCCGCTGCGCCACTCTGCAGTTGTTGAAATGCCTTCGTTTTTTAAGCTTACATCCAAGCCTGACCAGCTTCGATTTCCTGTGAAAATTTCTAGTTTTCTGTTTGTTAGGGTAGATACCAAAGAATGGAATTGCACACAAGAGTGGCATGTAGCTTCCTTGTCTAAATCTGTGATAAATTGTAGTTCCTCGTTTAATTAAAAATAAATAAAGGAATTATTTATTTGGTAGAAATAAATAAATGATTTAAATAAATGCATAGAGGAATAAATACATTTAGAAATAAATATTTTTAAATAAATAAATGTAGAAATGAATACATGTTTATATTATAAATGTATAAATAAATTAATAAATAGCAAGCTAGTAAACTACATGTCATATTAATTGATTTGGCTGATGCGTTTATCCACAGCAATTGTCATTTATATACCTATATAAAAAGTACAAGTTTAATGAAAAAAAAATAAATAAATGCAAGTTGCCTAAAATTAATAGCGCATCAAAGAAAGTCACTGAGGTTGAAACATTTAATGGTAGCTACTGGGTCAACATTTACATTGTAACGTTTAAAACAATTTTTTAAAATGTAACAAGCAAGTGGATTATATTTGGAATCTTTTGTTTTTATTTTCTCAGACGACAAATTCATAGCTCAGTTGTTTAGTGAAAGAAACTGCCACCAGTCAGCCTGGCTAGCTCAGTCGGTAGAGCATGAGACTCTTAATCTCAGGGTCGTGGGTTCAAGCCCCACGTTGGGCGTCCTTTTTAAATACAAATTGTAGATGTTTATTCGAGGCAACGGAGCAATGTCTGATTCTGTTCACATTGTATACAGTATTGCAACAAAATTACTTATTGGTCATTGTCAAATAGCAGTTGCTATTGTAAAATGCGTGCATTATTTTTTGGGTTGGCTTCAATCCGTTTCTTTTTTTACACTTGTCATTACATCATTCATGGAGCAACAGTTGGTATGTGCGTATCTACTTTTTGAAGAAATTGAAAACATACCTCGTCGAAATATTTGCTAATTTTTTTTTTTTAATTTGCAAATGGCAGACTACATTGTCAATAAAAAATAATTTTGCAAATCAGCTTCCCATATGGTCTAGCGGTTAGGATTCCTGGTTTTCACCCAGGCGGCCCGGGTTCAACACCCGGTATGGGAACGTCTTTGTTATTGTCATTTTGTTACAGAACTGTGGTCATGTGTAATGTGTTTTCATTATGATAATAAAGCTACAGTTACTTGAAATATATATATATATATATATACAGAATGATGCAAATGTGTTTGACTCTATTCACATCCCCTCACATTTAAAATCCTCCACAGGTTGGGTGCCTCTCAACTCAGATTAAGGTTGATACTGTATAAATGCAGAACCAATCGTTCCAGATGGATGAGACCATTCATTTTTAAATACATGGAATTCGATGTTTCATTTGGTATTATTTGTATTGAGGCAGGGAGGCTGCAGTTGTTTCTAAGCGACAATGAATCTGGAATAAAATTCTTAGGGTTCGTATCATACGACTTTGTGTCATCAAAGCTGTTTCTGGTGACGTCCAGTGGATTATCTTTGGTTCTGTCGTTCAGTATTTTCTCAAATAAGATGCCAAATCAATTAATATGATGTAGTTTTCTAGCTTGCTATTTATTAATTTATTTATACATTTATAATATAAACATGTATTCATTTCTACATTTATTTATTTAAAAATATTTATTTCTAAATGTATTAATTCCTCTATGCATTTTTTAATCATTTATTTCTACCAAATAAATGATTCCTTTATTTATATTAAATTTATATTTAAGTAAATACAGCTTGTCAGGATGGCCGACTGGTCTAAGATGCCAGATGCAAGGACTTTGTCTTTCCAAAGAATTGTGTGTTTTTGGTTTCCATCGTATGCCTTCCGAGAAGCACAAAGGGAGATTTTTTATATTTTTTAGCAATTGAAGAGTTTGTGTTAATTGAGAATAAATATAAATGGCTTGAAGTTTGCTTTAATTTGTAACGTGTTTGTAATGAAATATCAGTTTTCGTGGTTTTTTACCAATCATTGTACTATATACTAGCTACTTTTGCATGTCTATGATTTTGGTACTCAGCTTCCCATATGGTCTAGCGGTTAGTATTCCTGGTTTTCACCCAGGCGGCCCGGGTTCGACTCCCGGTATGGGAACGTCTTTGTTATTGTCATTTTGTTACAGAACTGTGGGCATGGGTGTAATGTGTTTTCATTATGATAATAAAGCTACAGTTACTTGAAATTATATATATATATATATATATATACACAGAATGATGCAATGTATTTGACTCTATTCACATCACCTCGCATTTCACTGGTTGCCTACGAGGGCTTGAGAGGGGTGACGTAAAAGTGATAGAGAAAGAGCAAAGTTTAGACACATAACATACAACAATCTGACACTCGCTCCCGACAGGTCAGGCAGCATCCTCTCGCTCCCGGGCGTTTAGTGGAGCAAGAGACAGGAAGGGGACGAAGAGAACAAAAGGACAGATCCTTCGCAACTCAGTGCAGCATCCTCAGGCAGCTAAGCTGGCAGCTGGGCGGCGTGGAGAGCTTAGGAAAAGTGTCTCGGGTCCGTTTAGGAGAGACGAAAACAGAGAAACCCCCCCCCCCTCGGGGCCCGCTCGGTAGGTGGAGGCACGGCCTACTGCATGAGGGGGCTGAAATGGAAGAGAGGAGATTGGACAGCAAGGTTGAGGCCTGGAAGGCTTAGCGCATAAGCAGCAGAAGAATAGGATGTGGCCGGGGGTCCCCTCAGGCCGGCGGCAGTGGTTGAGACAAGAGGCTGACCCGGACAGCCGGGGAGTGAGACTCATAATTCATAAATCAAACAGTTTTCCAGTCTCGTAAAATGTATTAAAGCTTGTAGTATCTGAGAGGATGAGCGGACATATGACTAAATTGCTGAGGAAGTCAAGCTCTCCGTGTATATATATATATATATATTTTAGATCCAGGTATTGGAGGAAAGCTGGAGCGTTGGAAGCTCTAGAAGAGAGCAGTTCCAGATTTGAACAGTAAACTAAAGCCACTTTGTATGCTGCAATAGTGAGCAGATCTGAAGAGAGTGCCGAGATTTGTTGTAATGAGGGGATATTAACAGTAGAGGCAAGATCTGCTGAACGGGCAGAGATCTGAGGGAGTAAACGATGGAATGCTGTCAGTAGTGTGCAGTGGCTTGCTGTAGAGAGCAGAGAGCTGCTGAATGCAGTGGAAATTGGTATTTGAGAGTTAAGGCGTTTTTAGATGATGTTGGAGATGGGCTTGCCTTTGGTCAGAGATGAAGAATGCGTAGATCTGAGGCCGCTGCAGAACCTGAGAGGATGGGAATGTGTTGCTCGGAGGCTGCTGCAAAACCTATTGATTTGATCAGGAGCAGTCTAAGAGTGTATTGTCTATTGCGGTGTTGGAGGACGCTTGACTGAAATGTTGATAATCATAGGACATAGTTTCCATATGTGCCTGGAAGCTCAAATTGAATGAAATGGACTTTGAAAGTTGTATTAAGTGCCTTGATGAAGTTGGGGGCAAATGAGGAAGTGCAAATCCGGGAACAAGAAGGTTGCAGGAATGACCTGATGCAGGGAAGCTGGAAAATTAATGTGACGGTGGATTCTTAACATCTCAGAAAGCTGATAAGCATGGCTTCATGACCAGATCCTAAACGGGAGGGGTTTGGATTTCAAAAATTCAAGTTAATATATGAAGCAAAAGAGGTTGAGGCAGGAGGGGACTGAGAATCCCTTGGAATGACAACGAACTGCAGGAATTGATAGAAAGTTTAGAGTGTGCGAGATTCGCAGCAATAGCAAATCAGCTTAAATTATGTAGTTTGTGGTGTTATGCTGCCATCTAGAGGTTGCGATTGGAATTGAAACTATTGTCCAGTGAAGCAGGGTAGCATATATTTTGTTAATGCGATTAAAATCCTTGTCTATGTATAAAACATTTGCTCTAGAACAGTTAGTGATGATATAAGTAAGTTAACGTAGGTCTAGAAGAGGAGCCTGCAGTATTTAGATTTCACAATTCGGCGAGTTGAAGCTCTCATGTTGCAAAAGCGCAGCAGCAGGAGCCACAAGATTGCAGTAGTGAGGCACAGGCTCGCATTGCCTGTTAAAGCTGCCTGGTCGCCATGGCAACTTACCACTCCCAGGAGCCACTCGATGAGGCGTTGCCGTGGTAACCATGGTCTGTGAGGCGCCGGTGTGAAAGAGTTGCAGTGCAGCGGTGACGTCGGAACAGTCTTTCTGATGAAAACGCAGAGCAAGCTGAGAATGACGCTGCGCTTTGAACGGCGCAGACTGAGCAGGTAGGAAAATAGCAGATACTATCTTGCGAGCGCTGAGCAGAGAAATGAACTGCAGTGAAAGAAACGAACAAAAAACAAACAGACAAGGAAGCGGAAATAGTGCTGGGTTAAAGTAGAAAAAGAGAGAGATAGACAGGAGGGGCAGCCAATAACATACGTGGAGCAGCGCTGGCCATGCTCTAATAATTGACGAGACGAGCGCTGCATTGTGTGATTGGCTGGAAATACTAAATGAGGCTGAACTGGGATCAGCTTCCACCCGGAAGAGATCGCGGACGCTACCGGGCAGGACGCCACGGAGGGAAGGAAAGACAGGCTAAAGAAAAGGATAAAGGAGAAGAAAAAAGCAGCGCAAAGAGCGAGAGAGCCCTCTACGCCATCCTCTGAATTACATCTAAACGCTAACATTTAAAAGGGCCGGCCCTTAGTAGCAGTGTGATAACATGGCAAAACAAAAATCAATATCAAAAGTGGTGCTTAACACAGCAAGTTTTGGCATTTTTGCATTGCCTGCCTCGTCAAACAAGCTCGAGCCACAACACAGTGTTGATGCATATATATATATATATATATAAATCTGAATTGCTCGTATCAAGCTGCGATGTAGCCTATGAGAATCACTGGCACAATTCAAGGGGAATTAGCTCAAATGGTAGAGCGCTCGCTTAGCATGCGAGAAGTAGCGGGATCGATGCCCGCATTCTCCAAATAGTTTTAACGTATCTGCGTATTTAGTCCCAACGCATTATGGAGATAAATACAAAGTGTGACAATTCTTTGTAACAGAGACGCCCGCCATACTTGTGTATTTTAAAGCAGTCTCCTAATCTGTAATATTCCCCAGACTGAAAACTGCAGTGCGCCCTCCAGCGTATGTCTTCCGAGAAGCACAATTTAACAGTTAAGTCTAGATGTAACGTATCAGATTACATAAACACACCTTGTGTTCAGATTTTTTTTAAAAAAAATGTATGGGTCCTCTATGGGTAGAGGCAGATAAGCTGCGTACCTGCCGTTTCTACACTTCAACATTTACGAAATACACACACTAAACTGAAATGTAATAACACAAAGTCTTGCCTTCAGTTAATATTTTAGAAAACCTACTTTGCAAACAGAAGAAAAACAAGCTAGCAGAGGATGGGTTCGATCCATCGACCTCTGGGTTATGGGCCCAGCACGCTTCCGCTGCGCCACTCTGCTACAGCTGCCTCATGACTGAATTACCAAACAGCAGAAAAAAAACTGAAATCGTTTTAACCAGACGGCAGTGGCAGGGGCGAACCATGGAAACGTTACAAATCAGAGATACGGTATGCAAAGTATGCAACTACATCTCTCTCTCTCTCTCTCTCTCTCTGTCTCTCTCTCTCTCTCTCTCTCTCTCTCTCTCATATAAATGTAATGTTTTGCACTGTAAATCGCTCTGGATAAGATCGTCTGCTAAATGACTAAAATGTAAATGTAATAAACGGGGTGACGTTATCTAACTTTAACGAACAAACTCGCCTGGATAAAAAGGAAGAGCAACACTGATGCTACTAATCATGCTCGTTATTTGGGATATTATTCAATGTAACGTTAGCTAACGTTACCCAGTTGACTACATTAGCTAGGTACCGGTGGTGCTTGCTAGCTGGCTAGATAACACTAGCTAGCTGCTAACATAAGTTAGCTAACGTTACTACTTCAACTTATCTGGGGGGCGGCTAGCGTAGCAAGATATGTACAAGCATTGTTAGGTCAAGTCGTTGTTTTTTAATTTTTTTATCGATACTACTGCTAACTTACCTGTCCTCTCATTCGCAACTCGACTTGCTCTCAAAAGCGCGCTCATTTTCTATTGGCCAACTGACCACGTCAATCAAACATCGAATTTTCAGGCAATGCGATCCAATCTGATCTGGTGTCCGCGGCTCCGGGCAACTTCATCCTACAGCAGTTGCCATGGAAACGTTTAAAACTCCGCGACAAACTTTAATCAAATGTACAGCTGTACAGAACACACCCCCCTCATACATGTGCTGTCTATTCAACCAGTTAGTTCAGATGATCGCTGATGATCCTTGTCGGTGACAGTCCAGTTTGATCCGCACGTACTTCTGCCAAACTTAAATTCAAAGTACAATCTTCTAAATGGGTTATTATTATTATTATTATTATTATTATTATTATTATTATTATTATTATTATTATTATTATTATTATTATTATTTATTTTAATTAACGTACTGACTGACAATCAGAGGACTAATATGAAAGAGGTGCGCGCATCAATTGCAGCTAATCAGCTCCCATTAGCACCTGAACCTCTTTATAAACCCATTGCGCTCTAAGGAACACCAAACTCAGCTACTGACGGTTTTGTTTTTATTGTTATTTCTTTATAACGGAGAAAGAAGTTCACGGTTGGGGCTGCTTTGGATTTAATGATGTCGTGTTGTCTTAGATTTGGGTAATTGTTGATCTTTTCTCTACTTTAGAAACGTTCATTTTATTGTGTGTTTCTCACTAGCGTCTTTTTTTTCCAATGCAGAATAACATTGCTGTTGGCAGTGTTAGTCACTGAAGTTTGGACGCAGAACCCCCCTCTAGGTACGATAACGGTCGCTTCAGCAGAGCAGTCCTTTCAGTTTCCTGTTTATTTGCCGGTTGTGTGTTTTCAAGTATCGTTGTCTTCTGCAGGCTCGGTGAGGACAGAATGTCAAGGGAGTGTTATGATGATGATGATGTTGGATAAGTCTTTTGTTGGAAAGTATTTTCGCATCAATGTGATTGGTGAGTGATCATTTTTCTTGAATGGAAAGATTGATGTACAAAGCCTGTTGACTCGTAATGTAATAACGTGAATTAAGTACAGAGTACTCCTGCGCTGTATGGCAGCAACCAGGCTTTGTTTTTGTAAGATGCAGGGTATGAAAGTCTCTTGTTAACTTTAAAAGCATGTTGCTGATCACACCAAATAGACCTGTGCTGCTACAACCTTAGTCAGATTTGTTGACTGCAAGTGTGTAGAAATAGACATCATTTACTCTACTTTCTGTTCTGAACGAGCGCATAATTCTACTAATATAAATAGTTATGACAACTTCAATAAGTAGATGGGACGGGGCGGTGGGGGTGTTCACTTTGATATCTCTACCTTGCTTGATCACGTGTACAGTTTCTTAAAAGGCCGACTGAATTTCTTTCCATAGACAATAAGGGGGTGCTTGTGTCCCTCTCTCCAAGACTGGCTGCACAGTGTGGATATAGCTTAACTGTTGACTTCTTGGGAAATGCCAAGTTCCTTGCTTCTGTGGTGAGCTGCTTTGCTCAGAACACAGTGAGTCATCATTTTATTTCTTGTGAACTTGTTTCTAATGGTGACATGCTGGGACTAACTTTAGCCTTTGTTTCCAGAATGATGAGACCTACAAGCTGACAGTACAAATCAGTGTCTTCTCAAACAGTGCTATGACTTCAGCTTCCTCCTATGTTCAGTGCATGACATGCCGCTATTCTCCATGGGCGGAGAGGGAGATTCTGTGTGAAAGAAACTACATGGAGGTAAGGGCTGTCAGGATGTGATAATGCTGTTCAGTTTAACTTGTTGTGTGGGTATTTAATTGTCACTACAGAAGTGCTTCACTCATGACTAATGTGAATTCTCTTTAGGTTTCTGTGAGAAGAGGTGTGCCACTTATTGAGCCAAACTTTGTTCAAGATGATCCTGATTGGTCCCTTGCGTACCCAGAGGTAGAATCATGTGACTTTGCATTTGCTTCATTCATGTCCCCTTGGTCTTGCCTATTGAGGTCTACTCTACTGTCTCATCTAGAGGAAACAAAATCTAACGGCCCCTTAACTTTAACCTGTCTCCCAAGAGGGTGGCCATATACGAATTGTGTGACATTTAAGGCATTGGCTTTGCATTCATGTAATCTGTGATTTGCTTTCGTATAAATTGATTGTGGAGAAGTTAACCCTTTCTTGTTGGTGTAAGCCTTGTATTTCAACCACTGAGGTAGTGGCTTCATATGTGCAGGGCTATAAATCCTTCATGATAAATGTGTCCTGATTTACCTTTTTGAAGACTGCTGCGTAGGAGTAATTTAGGTGTTGTCCTAAAGTTTGGTACACTGATGTATTCAGGTCCAGTACAAATGAATGGCTGTAAACTCTGCCTGTATCGGAACATGCAACATGCTTTCACATAGGCTTTCGTACGCAGTTGTATTGGAGGATTTTCTCTGTTCCCTTGGATGCCTGCTGAACCTAGAACGGTTTCAGTTATGTGTCATTAACTTTCAACTTTCAGTTTTAGTTCCTGTTTATTAAACATGACATCTGTTATGACAAATCCTTTAGACTGAGGATGCTTTGTGTTCAAACTCCCTAATCTAACGAGATTTTCTTCTGTTAGGCAACTGCTGCTGACAACAGCATCTGGAAAATTGTGTTCCATCTCCCAGGAAATAGAAAGACAACCATGACTGTTGCTCAGGCCATGACAAATGGCTATGGCATAAACACTACACCAACTCGAATTCTGGTTAGAGCTGCATATAACTCCACAGAAAGCCAGCCTCAGGTGGTAAGTAGTCTAGGCTTCATTGTTGTCTAGTACAGTATATCCAGGCTATGAAGGTAGATTTAGTCTTGCTTTTTATTTTAGTAAAAGTCCCCCCCCCTCCCCTCTAACAGATCCAAACTGTACCAATGGCTGTGCTAAGATCAACCACCTTTTATAAGCAAAGATGGATGGTCATGATGGTGGACACTGCAGTTACATGTCCTACTGGTGAGTAAGCTTATGGAGGGCAACAGTGCTCAAGAACTGTTCTAGGTTTATGTATAAATTTTCTATACCAAGTCTATGGTGTTCCTTTCTGTCAGATGGAACAGCCTTCACAGAACAGATGATTACATGGAATGTTCCCCGTGTTCTACCTCCTCTTGTTCCGACACCACAAATTACTACCCTTGATGTTCAAATGGGAGTTGATGGCCGCAAGCTTGACCCTGCAATGATGCATAGTAGAGATTATAAACTGGATGTCGGTCCCCAGCTAATCGCTGTGAAAATTCTGATGGTGGATATTACAAGGTATGTAGAAGTTCAACATCTTCTAAATCCTTCTCATTTTAAAGCTTGCTTCCTAAGATGCTTCTGTGCTTTCAGAGCCATGTATTGGACAACACCTATGTGATCTCTTACTCTATTGAACCAATGCTGGAGCATACCTGGCAAGATGGGCCTGAGAAGACCAAGTACGCAGTACTTCATCCAATAACCACTCCTTTCATGCCTCGGCCACCAGTTGTCACAAACAGTATGTAGAACTTGTCCACATGCAGTAAATCAAAGGGATTTGTTGCAGTGCTCCACTTCATATCCTTCATTTTAACTGCATGCTTTAATTTCAGACACTGTTCCTAAAGCCAGAGTGTTCAATGTGACCCTGGGGACATTCCTGCCTGATGTGGAGCTGGTCAAAATTATAGTTGGACCAGAGACGTTAACTGTGCCAGAAGCCAACCTAAAAGGTTATAATGTCCAGGAGCATGTCTTTCCCAATGGATCCAAGACCTACACTCTCCAGGTGCCATTTGAGGACCCCAATGTGAAGCAAAAGGTAACATCCCACCTGTTCAACCATCCAATTGCCCTTTGAAAACACTTGCTTCCTGTGGATGTGTTGCTTGCTGTCTGACTTTGGGTTTAATCCTACAAAAAATTGCTCTTCTTTCAGGTAACTCCTCCAGACACCAGAACATACATTCTGCCCCTGACCTACTTGCTGAATATAGTGCCAGAGAATACACCCTTTACTCATCCTGCTGTAGTCGAAGCCATTCTCAAAGACATCAGTAAGTGCCTGACTATTTGGTCTACAACTACCTTTTTCTAACCAATCCAGTCCATTGCCCTGACAACTGCTCTTCCTCTTGCAGTTCCACCTACAGTAACTGGCTACTGTGATGGTGCTGCGTTCTATACCATGGTAACATATGGCAACATGGGTCGCAACTGGATTCCTTTTGTAGGCTCAAGAGAACTTGGTGGAAGTCTGCTTGCCCTGTACAAGTATAATGCCAACTCTACCAATTTCTGGATGACTGTGCCATACAATTCAGTTGATGCCACATATGAAGTAAGTGATGGAACTTTAAAATGAGTTTAGTTTGTTTTGGGTTCAACACATTACTGACCTGATGTATTGTCCCTGTAGGTTATCAGTTCTTCAGGCATCAGAAGCAGACTTGACTTGACCTTGAAGGGTATTGGGACCATGGTTGTGGTGGCTGACTTCTCTCTGTCCTGCAGTTTCCCTACAAAGATGATTGGTAACTCTCCTGCAGACCAAGCATTCTTTAGAATAGCTGCTTTTGAGATTGGCAGAAGGTTGCATGAAGTGGTATTGAAGCTATAATCTGTTTCCTTAACCTGGCTCCAAATGCTGTGTTTCAGATTGCTTCACCAATGGAACTATGGCAGCTCTTGCTGTGAAAGTGGAATCTGTCCCCAGCTTGTCTCCAAGTCAACTAACTCTAAGGGATCAGAGTTGCCGGCCTCTTCAGTCTGATACTATCAATGCGGTTTTCTACTTCAATGTCAACTCCTGTGGCACAACTAGAAGGGTTAGTATTGACCACATTTAAAACCATTTTTTGAGGAGGTTCAACATCTTGACAAGGTGGCCACAACACCCCTGGATCAGTCTGGGGAGCCATGGTGACCTGTGTTTCTATCCGCTGAATTACTCGCATGAATTGTGGACATCTGAAGAATGCCACCTTTGTATTGAACTGCTTGTCCAGTTGACAAAGGTTTTGTGACACATGACTATTGGTTTTGGCATTGCATGTGCTGCCTAGAGACCTTTTGGGTCAATTGTTGTGAACTGAAAGGAGCGTACTTACTGGGGATGATCCCGTGGTGAGGCCGGGATTAAACTAATACATGAGTTAATACCAATTGCAGCTCGAGTCACCAGCTGTGTATTTGCAACAAATCCAAAATAACTGCTGTTTGCCCTCCTAGAGGTTACTAAAACAATACCATATTAGTCTAGCAGTTTCTGTAGACAGACTTGTGGAATCATACTAACTGTAACAATCATGAGGTCCTAAAAGTGTTCAATTATGAAATTGCAATATTCATTACCAATGATTTATTAAATTGTGAAAGTGGTACACAGCTGGGGATGATCCAGAGTACCATGTTAGCTAGTCTGCAACTTGGTATGCAGCTCCATACTAAATCTAAAAGTTAATTGCAACCTGAGCCTTTGATTTCTCTTCCAGTTTGACAACAACCTCCTGACTTATGAGAATGAAGTGCTGTTCACATCTTACCGGTAAGGATTGCAATCAAATTGAGTATCCTTATGGTTCAGCCTGAAACTCTCCTAACCCCATCTCCTCTTTCCAGGTTGAGAGTTGCCTGTCACTATCTGGTCAATGACACCAAGGTAGTGCAGTTCTTGTACCAGAATAATCCTGCACCTGTAGTCCAGCCTGGCTTGGGGGACCTTGCAGTCATCATGCGGCTTGCATTGGGTAGGACTTGGCAATTGAAATAATATAGATGCTCTAGTAGCGTGTTTCCACCTATAAAATTCTCCCTTGAATCTCTGCAGATTCAACCTACAATGACTTCTATGGAGCTCAGGATTACCCTGTTGTGAAGTACTTGCGAAGACCCTTGTATTTTGAGGTAGAGCTCCTGTACAGCAGGGATCCACAGGCTGAATTGTTTTTGGAGAACTGCTGGGCAACCTATTCTGCTGACAGGAATAGCTCTCCCAAGTGGGATGTTGTTGTGGACAGGTAAGATGCTGGAATATGATATTGCTGCTAAAAAACCTAGGAATTGGAGTTGTGGCTGATGTGCTCCTGACCTACTTTCTCTTTCTAGCTGTGAGAACTCTGCAGATGAGTACTTGACCATCTTTCACCCAGTCTCCAGCAATGCAAGAGTGCTGTTCCCATCCCACCTGAAGAGGTTTGAAGTGAAAATGTTTTCCTTCACAAGCGGCCGGGATGCACTGAAAGGACAGGTAAAGTGGAGTGTTGGGATGGGGATCTTGTACCACAATGCATGGCTTGGATTGCTTTGCAAGCAGCAAATGGTCACTGTGCTCAAATCTGTAGTGAGTTGGAATGAAAACATATAACTGCACATTTGCAAGAAACACTTGCTATGATGCAATATGTGTGGTTTTTTTTTTTTTTTTTTCCAATTCATTAATCCTCATTTGATGGTCCTGCCTGAGCTATTGATGCTAGTTTTACTTGACAAGGTGTACTGTCTTTCAGATCTACTTCCACTGCAGTGTTGTGATATGTGATTCAAACCGGCCATCAGACAGCCTCTGTAGCAGACGGTGCATTCCAGGGAAACAGAGGCTTGGTAAGAGCTCTGTCTGTTTGGGGGAGGGGGGACATTTTGCATGCATTTTTGTCCATTTGTTTTGATGGACTCCTCCTAATTCCTCCTGTAGGTCGCAGTGCTGAAGGGATGGATGGTGGTGCAGTAAAGGCATTTGTGTCTTCTGGCCCAATTGAGCTGAAGAGAGATAGATCCCTTCACTTAATGCCTAGAAGCGGTAATATGCATGATGTGAATACAATTGCAGTTCAAGTAAAATATGTAACTATCTCTTTATATTCCACTAACTATTTCTTTCTTCTCTTGCAGGCCACTTCAATGTGCGGTCCCTTCTGGGAGCTGCAATGGGTGTGTGTTCAGTGGTTGTCTTTGTAGCTGGAGTTGTATATTTTTGGAAAACGCCCAAAAGTGTGTATTGATAAATAAAAATCTTGCTTGTAAAGGCTGTTTTTGGTTTATTTTCTTTTCTCTTTTGGTGGGTGCTTGACTAATTCTACATATATAATATATTGGTGTGTGTCAGAATGGCCATGTTAATGGGATTCTCTCCTCTTACTGCATTGAATGCTTTGCTTGTTTCCTGATCAGGCCATTCTCAATATGGTGTGTTACTCAAGGACTCTTCATTAATTCATTGTGAATCCAGGGGCAAAGACTTTCCTCCTCCTCCTCCTCCTCCATGGAGCTGTAACCCTATTTTTATATTCCTTCTTGCTTTTGATATGCTACCTTCAGTATGCAAAGTTTTTAGGGTGAAATTCTCTATATATATCATGTTATAGCATCAAAGTGTTTAGATTTATATGGGCAGTTTGTTTCTGGTATGAATGCAAGTTTTCATTTTGTTCACTGTGGTTTGTATGTCTTTTACTGGAAGTGTTCCCTAGTGAGTGCTCCAAGTAAAGTATTAGTTTAGTTTTTAATACTGTGTGTAAAACAGTTTTATTTTATGAGGAATTGGTTAAACAAACTACTACTTGGCAACATGTTCTCTTCATGTTTGTTTTCAGTGTGGTTTATATAGTCTGTTACTGGATAAACTCATTTTACGAAACACGTTCCGTAAGAAACCGGTACACCTGATGCGGGGAATCCTTAGGTCCGCGCACCAGTCCGAACCAGAAGTTCCACTCTTTGAGCTGTTCGGTAAAACAGGAGGACTATATAAAATACATGTAGAAATATGAGAAAGAGGGCTGAGTTATTAGAGCTCAATTCACTACACCCGCTGGCAACCCCTTGTGTAATGTCTTTATAGTATATAGAGGACGCTGAGTGATGCAAGACTCGTGCAGGTACATTCATATTATTAAACCTGCTCGCAGACTCTCTGGTGCCGTCACTGAGTGCTGTTTGAAACAGACAGAGTTTGTATTTATGTTCATGTTGGGTTAATCAGAGATGACTTTCGGCGGCCTGTCTGTAGTACTACCGGAGATTTTAATTGCACAGTTTGTACCGCTCTGTGCAGCGCCGTCCCGTTTGTAACACGGTACGTGAACTGCATTCTGCTAAACAAAACATCACAACAGCAGCTCCATCTACTGGACAAAACCCAGACATACACGTTGAAACAATGATCCAGTTCAATATCTACAAAGCCGAAACAAGATACTATTAGCGAAGCCCCGAAAAAGAAAATATTATACAAAATGGTTTAAAATCAAATGTTTAATTGTTAATCTAACCATTTTTAATTACTGTGGAACTACTTCTCTCAGTGGAAGGTGACACAAATAAAAATTATTAAAATAAGGTTTAAAGTCTTTATTTACCAACAACAACACACTCCTAGACCCATTTAATAATAGCAATAATACACTCCAGGGTCTGTGTGTTATCATGAGATATATCACCACTTCCTGGGCGGTTGAAGAACTCCACTTCGTCTAGTGCCTCCCAACGCACCCAAGGCGTGGTGATATTACCTCATGATAACACACACACCCTGTCGTGTATTACTGCTTCATTAATGTAGTCATTAGGTTTATATGTCACATTCCTTTGTTGTCACTGTATTGATTTAGATATTCGGGTTGGATACCTCGGAAGCCAGCGGAACTCCAGCGTTTCTCCGACAACCACTGATAACCCCTCCCGTGATGATCGGCGCTGCCATGACAACCCATGACATCACCCGCACGCGTTACAACACGGCGAGTCATTTTTTGTAGCACAGTATTAACGTGTTATTGTTTTCACAAAATAACATCAATAAGATTATCAGATCACCTGCTAGTGTGTACTAAACAAAACCTCAAATATCAGTGACTAGATATGTCACACGGGGTGACAAATTGGGTTGCAGCAATTATTTCGTGGTCTGATTTTATGTATTCACGTGTGCATTTAAATGTGTTTTGTATTTCTTTGTTTTCATGCACGTTTGTTCTTTTTCTTTAATTAGTGGCATTACGTGCACCTGGTACTGTTTCGGATTTCTTCCTGTTTAAGAGGTAGGAACCTGAACAGAAGGGGAGAAAGGAAGAAAAAAGGAGCAGGAAGGACAGAGCAGAGACGAAACAGACACGATTAAACAGAACAGCTGGAGAGCGAAGAAACTGGAATGCGGAGCAGAGTAGAGAGAAGAAACGGGCAGGAGGAAGCAACCTGAAATAGCGAGGCAAGGCGAAAAGGAGTTGGAGCCGGGACCAGCCAAGGAAGGAGGGACGGCGAATCGGGATGACAATCTAGACTGAGTTCTGAACTATATCACTTGTAGCTGCTGCTAAATACATGATAAATTCTGTTTTAATCTAGTTTCGTTGGGGTTTTTAACGAGGAAGAAGGAAACTGTATTTTTGCCGTTGTCTTGTTTGTTGTTGTATGTGTATTTTACTGCTTTCGGCATTGTGTCTGACCAGAGTTAGATTCTGTTCTTAGTTTGTTTATGTGAATTAAAGATAGTTATTGTTCTGTTTATATAGAAAGTTCAAACGATTGAAGGTGAGGGAGGGGGAGCTGGAGTATAGGTTGGGAGCGACTGTAGTGGGAATTATTTACATATACGTTCGGTTTGGATTTGTGTTTGAACATTGCGTGTTTTGTTGTTTATTTTTTTTAGTTGTGATTCCAATCGGGGAGATATTTGGTTATCCAGTGCCTGGCTGTCTGCTACAGGAGGACGCTGGATATACATTTGCACATGAATTGCACTTTACCCCCGTGTTTGTGGTTGAATATTTGATTTTCTTTGTGTTGGACACATATTTTTTACGGTGTGTTTTTGTTTATTTGTAACTTTGGCTCCCAGCTAACAGAGGGAGCCCCTTTCTCATTTCTTTTGTTACTTTGGCTTCTAACCAAGTGGTGGAGTCTTTTTATATTGTATGTTATACTGTTTTGTGCAATAAACCCATTGTTGTAATAACTTTTAAAAGCTGTCTCTTGCGCTCTTGCTTGGTTTGGCAATGCAACTGCTCTACGCTAGTGAGAATTTGAACCTGTGGTCGGAAGGGGATATAGTTTAATATTTTTTTAATCTTATCTAGGGTCCTAGTGCCCTGTAAACCACTGGGTGGCGTAGATCTGCAGACTACATTAGTTACAGTGAGCGACATTAGACATTTTTGTCAGGTTGGGGCTGGCAGTATATAAATCAATTTCTAAAACAGGTCGCATTTTGTAATTTTAAATATGTTTTAGCTACCAAAACGTATTTTTGTTTCATGTTATTAACGTATTTATTTATTTGATTAAACCAGCCTTACATTTTAGTTTCTTGAAGTTACCACAGCGTGTCTATGTATGAATTACTGAAGAGTAATATTTGTGATTTGATTACTCTAGCAGATGAACTGATAATGTATGGATGTTATTTTGTGAAAATACAATATTTTAAAAAAATACAACATTAAATAAATAAATTATACACCAACCTGTAGCACATTCGTTTAGTCGTAATATCATAACAAATATACTATCTTCAAAACTAAAATGACAGCAACGGTGTGTTAATTTAACGAAGCGCCTAACGCCGCTCGGAACGTTCGCATTTTTAAATCCTAACGGTCTCTGCTCAGCTGAGTGGAATGTTCACGAGCCGGTTGCCTAGCAGCGTCTCCCCCTCCTTCTCTGCCCCGCCCTCTCGCCCTCTCTCGTTGCTCCAGCTAGGAGTTCAAATTTAGCTTCGTTATATTAGCGCAATTCTTTATGAGGCGCCGTTAGGGACATAATTCAAACTGACATCTCATATACTACACACTGAAATTGCATACACTACATAGTGAAATCTCATACACCACATGGTGAAATCTCATACGCTACATACTGAAAATTCAAACAAGGTCAGTGACGTCACATCATAAAATACTCCCGCGTCAGGCAAAGGAGTTCATTTCCGTTGCACAGGTTGTCAGAATGGAGGGGCGGCAGAGCTAATAGAACACATTTTAATGGTTTATTTAGATTTCCACAAAGCTTTTGACAAAGTCTTGCATAAAAGATTAATTCTCAAACTGAACGCAGTAGGGATTCAAGGAAATACATGCACATGGCTTAGAGATTGGTTAACATGTAGAAAACAGAAAGTACTGATTAGAGGAGAATCCTCAAAACGGAGCGAGGTAACCAGTGGTGTACCTCAGAGATCAGTATTAGGTCCTCTCCTATCTACATTAATGGTTTAGATTCTGGTATAGTAAGCAAACTTCTTAAATTTACAAACAACACAAAAATAGGAGGAGTGGCAAACAGTGTTGCAGCCCCAAAGATCATTCAAAATGATCTAGACAGCATTCAGAACTGGGCAGACACATGGCAAATGACATTTAATAGAAAAAAGTGTAAGGTACTGCACGCAGGCAATAAAAATGTGCATTATAAATATCATAATATGACACTTATTGAAACACAAGTGCAGCGCTTAGAACACATATACAAATAGAACTAATCCACTCTTCTATTAAACTGTGAACTGTGTTTGATTGAATCTCTCTCTGTGTTTGTATAGCCTGGAAACAGGCATCAGTGCCCTGCCAAGCTGCACACACTGCCATCATTCACACTGACCACAAGAGGGAGCCAAAGCACCACTGCTGTATATAATGTAATAACACAGTAATAAGACAATGGAAATAGGCAGCAGTTACCTCCCCAGTCAGCCCAGTTCTCCCATTGTTAACACAAGGCTCCTCACACCCAGTCATCTAAACACTACAGTGTGGTCTGTGTCTGTATATGGGAGATACTGAAATTGAAGAAGGAATCTATGAAAAAGACCAAGGAGTTTAAGTTGACTCAGAAATGTCTTCATCTAGACAATGTGGGGAAGCTATAAAAAGGCCAACAAGATGCTTGAATATATAGTGAAAAGTGTTGAATTTAAATCAAGGGAAGTAATGTTAAAACTTTACAATGCATTAGTAAGACCTCATCTAGAATATTGTGTTCAGTTCTGATCACCTTGTTACAAAAAGGATATTGCTGCTCTAGAAAGAGTGCAAAGAAGAGCGACCAGAATTATCCCGGGTTTAAAAGGCATGTCATATGCAGATAGGATTAAAGAATTGAACCTATTCAGTCTTGAACAAAGAAGCCTACGCGGTGATCTGATTCAAGCATTAAACATCCTAAAAGGAATTGACAATGTTGATCTAAGGGATTTTTTTGACATCAAAAAAGAAACAAGGACCAGGGGTAACAAATGGAGATTAGATAAAGGGTCATTCAGAACAGAAAATAGGAGGCACTTTTTACACAGAGAATTGTGAGGGTCTGGAACCAACTCCCCAGTAATGTTGTTGAAGCTGACACCCTGGGATCCTTCAAGAAGCTGCTTGATGAGATTCTAGGATCAATAAGATACTAACAACCAAATGAGCAAGATGGGCCGAATGGCCTTCTCGCGTTTGTAAACTTCCTTATGTTCTTGAAGCGGGAGTATTTAAATGCTGTCCAAATGCCCACTGACATTAATCGATAAACTTGACCTTGTTATAATACAAGTTAATACAGACAGCACAGTGAGTCTTTAGAGCAAGGTCAATTCTAGCACATCATGATAATACAATACACACATTTGTGTTTTGTTTCCCCAGAGTTGGAGAGTAATTCATTAGTAGAAGTGAAAGATGAGAGATGGTCCAGGTTCAATAACCAGTTTAATGTAGGGAGCACACAATAAAGTAAAAGCAGGGTTTGCCATAACGCCTCCAGCATCCCATCATGCCTCTTGGTTTACCACAATATGCAAGTAACAATTACCTGGGAAAGAGCAGCGTGCTTCTGAACGGCTAAACCGATGACATTATAGAAACAATCAGGCACTTTCTCGTTTACTAAATATGCAATGCAGAAGAAAGAGGAAATACATGAATCCTCCCTTGCACTGAAAAAAGTTCTTTGTTGTCAATAAAGAGAGCTTTTTGAGTGATTTCAGTGGTGGCAGTATGACAAGAATACATGTCATGTGTAATAAACCAGTCCAAAACGAGACATTGATGCTAATAGTTTTATTGCTGAAAAAGCTTTACAGAAAGAGAGAGGCTTTTACCCAGTTTCATGTAACAGCAGATAGTGTTGTTTTTTTGGCAGGACAGCATTTATACTGGTCAACAGTTTGAGCATTTGTTGTCATGAATGCAAATAAAGAGATTTTAAAATAAGTGAGAGATGAAGAAAATCTCTATATAAACACAATGTTTTTGTCAGTCTGTGAACAAGGCCTGTCACGGGACACTTGTGACATCACAGGGTGGCTGTGAGGAGCTGGGAGAAGAAAGGAGTCTACTGGTCAAACCTGACTCGGTGCAGTGATTATGAGCTGGGGCAAATCAATCAAGCACGCTCTCCAAGTAACGCTTTGTATATGTGCCCATGTGCAGTTGTGTTTCTATTCAAACATGTGTGAGCATGTGATCTCACTGAGAATCTGAGACTACATGTTAAATAAGGACACCTTTCCATACAATGTAAAGACCTGCTTCATGAGAGGTAGGGAATCACCCAATAGAAAAACAATGTTTTCTCTATTATATATCCTTGAAGAGATTGACCAAATGCACAACAGGGAGCAGCTGTTTTAAACAAACTGGGAATGGCCTGATAGAAATAAGTATGGGTGCTGTAGCTGTGTGTGGGAAGAGGGACCAGAACAGAAAGGTTACAGCAATGCTACAAAAGAAGGTTGCTGGTGTGTTTAAGCTTTGCTTGCAGGTCTGCTGTCAGGTAAACTCCAGCACTGTGATCCCTGGGTGCTGCTGCTTCTCAGTAGTGCTGGCATCGCCTGCAGCGGTAGGTACGCCAGTCTGAAACCAATTGAAGACATTATCAGCAACCTGGGCAGAAAAGCTATTGTTCTGATCCATACCCTACAGAGCATTGCACAGCTAGGTAATGAGATTGTGGGGTGATAATGGTCAGCATTGTCTAATAATATAGACAATCAGTGTCACACTGAGCTGCAGAATTGAACTCCCTCCCATGTGTAGATAGCATCCTCCACACTCTTTGTATTGCACTCCTTTAAATTACAAATTTGAATAAAGCTTTGTGTAATTCAGCATGCAATTTCACAATCCCAAAGGGTATGGAATCAACTGCTAAACTGTGGAGCCACCACAACCTCTCAATACAATCCTATCAATAAAAGACACGGAAACCCTCTATACTAGTTCAAATGCCAAACATGTTTCTGAGGTTTTATTCAGAGCAATCCTAGATCAAAGCTCCTCTGTTTTGACCCCTGCTTTATATTTTGTTTCACTGAAATGACAAAAGTTCCACAGGAGATTGAGGTCAGTGGACCCTTCTTCTCAACTCAAAGCCAACCCTGACATAATGACCTCCCACAGAGAACTACTGTACGCACACCATAGAACAGCAGCAATCCCATTCATCAGATCTCCTGGGATTATTTGTGGAGTTGGTTACTCCAGCATGAGATCACACACATGTAATAAGTTTAAGTATACATTTCATGATTGCAGGAGACAGGTTAAACTTTCCTCTTTCCAATAAGTTACGAATGACCTCAATCGATCAATAGTTGGAGACAATGCAGTTGAAAGATGAATCATAAACTCGTCTTGATATTTCCAGTTGAAGGATTATGATGGATGGCATCTGTTATAAAACTTATTCCAACAATTCTGTGTCTCTCTTGGAGCTCCATCCATATTTGACCTGGTCGACCTCATGTTCTAAACTGATATGGAATGACACTTGTTTTTCTATTTCAAATTGTTCTAATATATCCCTCAACCAATGTATACAGAAATAATAAGGCATACTCACAGCGAGCACAGCGGTACCCATGATGGTAGTAGAAATAGTAGTGATAGTGATGAGCTACACAAAAAAAGAAAAGAAAATTAGGAACAGTCTATTTTTAACACAGAGCTTCTTAAACCCACCGCCTTCCACACTGTAGCCCAGAACTCACCCCCCTGAGCTACTCAGGGACAGTGGCCCAGTGGTTAAAGAAAAGGGCTTGATACCAGGAGGTTCACATCCCGGCTCAGACACTCGCTCACTGTGTGTGACCCTGAGCAAGTCAAAACGTAAAACTGGGGTCCTATTGCAAGTGACTGCAGCAGCAGTTGTTGATGCATAGCACATCCCCTAGTCTCAAAATCACTTTGGAGAAAAGCGACTGCTAAAAGACTAATGAATAAAAAAGTAATACTCAGATCCACAAGCATGCACATTGCCTTCCACTCTGCAGGACACCACTTTCTCGAACCACTGAGCTAGTCAAAACCACTACACCACACTGCAGCCCAGCACTCTAGTCATTGAACTGCTCAAACCCACTACCTTCCACACTGCAGCTCTGCAGTCTAGTCATTGAACTGCTCAAACCCACTACCTTCCACACTGCAGCTCTGCACTCTAGTCATTGAACTGCTCAAACCCACTACCTTCCACACTGCAGCTCTGCACTCTAGTCATTGAACTGCTCAAACCCACTTCCTTCCACACTGCAGCTCTGCACTCTAGTCATTGAACTACTCAAACCCACTACCTTCCACACTGCAGCTCTGCACTCTAGTCATTGAACTGCTCAAACCCACTACCTTCCACACTGCAGCTCTGCACTCTAGTCATTGAACTACTCAAACCCACTACCTTCCACACTGCAGCTCTGCACTCTAGTCACTGTGTCACTGAAGCCTCTCAGCAAAGCTACACTGATAAACAATTCGTGCCCTGATTGAAAATAATAAATAAATCCCACTGATTGCTGCATCAAATAAAGTAGAATCCATTTACTTACCATAGTAGCATCTGTACCTTACTGTGAAAGATAAAAGTGATATATTAAGTTCAGTCAATTTGAAGTCACTGCAGTGGCTGCTTCATACAAGAATGGGGCCTCAGTAGTGTATTAGAGAGCTATATATTTCAAAGGAGTGTCTCTCTATTTGTACATTTCTATTATTGGCAAAATCCAAAGCCAGGGCTCCTTCTTTATATCCCCTCCCACAGGATACAGAACACCTCACTATGTGAGTATGTATTAAATGAAGATGTCATTTCTTATTAAGAGCAGCTCATTCATACTATTATACAATAATACCCCATTCCATATTCTCAACATCAGCTGTAGGAGGTCCCATTGTTAACATGTATTCATTTCTTGTGAAGCGCACAGTACATGTGTATTGTATTGTAGTGTACAGTCACATTTTTATTAAAATATCAGATTCACACTTACCACGAGCACAGATGCTATAATCTGGAAATGAAATAAACATACACCATTAAATACAATTTAAAACAATATATACAATTCATTTCTATATATTAATGTACCATAATAAAATAAAATACTTACAACAGTAAGCTGTTCGAAAGAAAAAGAAAAACAGAAACAGTGGTTATTGGATTTAATAGTTCACTTTATATTCATGTTTGTGTTCCATTTACTGGAATGTTTTCTGTTCCTCTGAGAATATCAGTTGATTCTGATGGCTGTTACAGGCTTAATGAAGACACCAAGGGGCTCATTTCAAAGTGTTTCCTCCAGTCTGTCCACAACTATGAAACCACTCCATGGTAGAATATGCTGTAATACTGAAGTGTTTCTCAATGTCTTCAATCAATTGACCTGCAGTCTACAATCCATGCAGTTCACCCAAACCAGGAGCCAGCTCAAGACAGACACACACTTACTTCTGTAGTATCTTTTGGACAGGGCATCCTTCTTCACTACCATGGACTGTGTCAGGACCACTTCAGAATCCACTTCAGGAGACAGAAAGCACGTGAAGATCATTAAACAAACAGTAGGTTGCATCCCTTCTATTTAAACACAGACCATGTTGAGGAACTCTCCAAATTTGGATTAGGATTTCAATGTACATTAAAGAAGATTGCTGAACAGTACAGAGCTTCAGATTTCATTTTGTTAGACTGTGTGTTACGATGTTTTCCCCTGAGTTCAGGAGCTGCTCTTCAGTTCTAGTTGCCTGTCTTAGATATATGTACATAATGTAGGCTGGATCAGTCAAAGTGTCTTTATAGAAGAGCCAGTGACTGGATCACGCTTCCTTCTGCTTTCAATTCACTGCTATGCACTAGATGGTGATGGCACTTACTAACAGAAAGATATTTCAGTCTGCATTACATATGAAAAGAATCACACAGACTTATGCACAAAACAACTGTGGTCAACTATGAAAGGCGCTATATAAAATAAACATTGATTGATAAAAAGGTAAGGGAACAGGACAACCTTTTAGTCAAGTTATTATATCTCAGTTGGGCGATCCTTCTTACTGACATTTAAAGTGATCAATTAATACAATAAGTCTTATTAAAGGTGCTGCATCAACACATTTAAATGCACATGTTAAATGCAAACAGATGAAATATTTTCAAAGTGTATATCCCTCAAGCTTTGTGTTTTCCTCTTCCGCATCAGTGTAACAGACAGACAGACAGACAGACAGACAGACAGAAACACACTCAACAGAAGAAGCTATAGGCCGTCTGTACTCACTGTCAGCTCTTTTCTCCATCATATTGTCTCCTATCAGGTAAAACAGAAATAGGTTTATACACTTAGATGTACATTAGGAAACAGATCTGGGCACTTTGTGTTAGCGCCAGTAGAGAAACAGCAGCTAAATGTGCTCAGATTCACTGGGGTTTGGCCTTAAGTCTATCACCTGTAATTCACAATGTGTTCCTCTTGAAGGTTTAACGTTGTACCCACACACGACCCAGATGTGCTTTTCAAAGGACTCACCCAACTCCCGCTTTCCTTTGAGTCCATCACTGTCCAGCTCAGCATCACTGTCACCTGAATCCTCTGCCTCTGGAACAGGAAGAATAGAGCTTCATGAAGCAATGAAGGAGTCCCTCGACTGCAGAGCACAACTTCATAGGACACTCAACACAGGGAGGCAGAGAGTTCCCCATTACATTGCAATGCAGAGCTGTGAGGTTTAACCAGGAGATTTCTGGATATACAGTAGCCCTTGATGTTATGCATGATTAGTGATGATTAGTCAGGTTGGGTTTCTAAACAAATTGTGTGGTCTGTCCAGGACTGTGCTTTTTTGTCATTGCTTAACTTAAATCCTGCAAATAAGAAACTTTCTTTCTCTCTTTCTTTCTTTCTTTCTTTCTTTCTTTCTTTCTTTCTTTCTTTCATTCCTTACCCAGTGCTCTCTTGTTCTCCAGTGCTCCTTCCTACTCCTCTGAGTCTTCCAAAGTGTTGCTGAGTTCTGTAAACACAGGCTGTGGTTACATTTTTAATGAGAGCAGTCCTGTGTTGTATCCAGTGCTATGAAAGGAATGACACCATGGAATGGAGAATGCAAACGGACCAATTAGCAAAATTGGGATTTTATTAAGATTTTTGTATCTGTTTTGAAAAAATGTAATTATGGTCATAAAATTCTGCACTTTTGTTAATAACTGCAACAGTATAGAATAGTTGAATTAATATTATATAAATAAACCACTTTAAAGTGCCACATGTTATATAAGGAAAGGAATTGTAATAAATCAACTTGCAGTAAACAGTGTGCATTTTTAATATCTCTTAAATAAATTATTATATTAAATCTGCTGTATAAAAAGTGGTTTGAATATTAAGAGCAGGTCTATATGTTTCAAGGATATGTATATTTTGTGAAAAAGGTAAATCAAACTGAATGAACATTTTAAAATCTCAGTGTATTTTATACACACCCTGCAATGGTTTATTGAAGAGATGAGCAGGAGTCAAGATTGACTCGAAGGGAAATTTCAAATGCAAACCTTGATTTGTCCCCATGGTGGGAGGTGGTTGATGCAACACATGGGAGTTTTCAAGTTCTTTAAATGCTGTGTCTTATTCTAGTGGAGTACAGGCTCATCAAATCAATCCCCAAGACAAGTAGACAAACCTCTGTGTTGAGAATATAGGATTGAGTTCTGGAAGAATGGATCTTACCCAGTTCTCTCTTGCTGGCCTGGTAATCATCATCTCCCAGCTCTTCAGAGTCCTCAAGGAGGCTCCTTGCATCTGCCGACAGAGGAAATGGAGGGGGGAAATCATTCTTTTAAATGGCAATGTACAAATTAAGAACAAAGAAGGATATTCTTATGGTAAGTTGATTATTCAATGATGCAGCATTGAGGAAAAGCCTGCCTTCTCCACTATGTTATCTCATGGAAGACTGTCTGCTATCTCCCTACCCTTCTGTTATTCTGATGAAAGTCAGTCAATGCCATCTCTTCCCCCATTTATTTTAGGTTGAAAGCAATCAATGCAATCCCTCCCTCCCTCCCCATGTTACTCAGGAGAAAGGCAGTCTTACCAGCCCCTGACAGAAGCTATGCTGTCAGGACGAGAGGAGAATGGCTCTTGTAGTCCAGGCTTTCATCTTGACAAGTTGCTGATGCTGCTTTTCCACTCTTCAGCTGCTCTGGTCCCTCCACCCTGCTCTGTTTTATACCCTCTCCCAGGCAAATGCACTCCTTCACCACTAAACCCTCATCAAGGACCCTTTCTTTCTCTACACTGTGATACTGTGTGATGCCCTCCTCTTCCAAATTTCCATACTTCACTAGAAAACTATTTCCTCTATACCCTATGATCCAAATCTATTGACACAGTGTCAGTGATCTCCATTGTTCTCTTAACACAGAGCAGGATCAGTGCTGGGATCAGCAGGTGCAGACACGTGGCCCCATATACAGTATTAAAGGCAATAGAATGATTAGTTATCAGTCATGCAGAATGAAGCATTCTCTGGAATTTCATATCTACAGTACAGTACTGCAAACACTCAGCTCACAAACATGTTCATTATACCAGGTGTTGTGGTTGAGCTGCTTCTTTCATTAGCAAATCAGTCAGCTGTTGTACGGTGTGGAGTGCATGTTTCTTATTGAAACATTTCACAATTGTATTACCAAGTCTCTTTTTAGTAGGAAAGAAGTAGGATTGAAATACCCAGTGGGTGTGAGAGAAAGACCTTGGTGTTGTGATAGACTCATTTCTACCAACAACGAGGAAGCAATCATAAAGGTGAAGACTAATCCCAGGGCTTAAAGTTAACCCAAACTAATACCTCAAGCATAGCACTGACACCAGGGCCAGAGGACACTGCTGGAAATTAAGTGTGGATAGCCATAGGACAGAGGGTAGGAGACACCTTCTCACACAGTGTGGTGAGGGGATGGAATGGGTTACCAAGTCATGTTGTTAGGGCTGGGATCCTTTAAGACCCGACTTAACAGGTTTGAGATCAATCAGCTGCTGCACTGATGGGCCGAATGTCCTCCCTGGTTCTGTGTTCTGAATTCTGGATCTCCAGTGTGCTGGCATTGATTGGTAACTCCTCTCCAGAGTCAGTTGTTTTCCTTGTACACTCAACCAACCCTAAATATGTTGAGAGAACAGTTGAGGGAACTAAATCTATTCAGTCTGGAACAAAAAAAAAGACTAGAGGAGACTAAAGGTTTTAAAAAGTTGAAGTTAACTGTAGTCACTCTTTCAAGCACAGCAGAGAGACCAGTACTAGAGAGAGAGGGGACTATTCAACACATTGGGAGCAGAAATCACCTTGTTAAGAAGCAATGGTATGCAGCCCATTAAAGTGCTAAAAGCTCTCTGGCGCACCCTGCTGGAAACAGTATTGATTTTCCACTTCAAGCTGCCCGCATGATAACTGTGGTATACTGTGCTGCGTCTTGAGGTACCGCAGATTCACCATGGTATCAGGGAAGATTCCACACAACACACTGCAAGAGGCTGAGCAGTGCAGGAGGAAAAAGAGAAACTTGCACTCCTAATAACAATCTATTTAATATATTACTAATGTGATGTAACACAATCAGAATGCTCAACAACATGATGAACACAGATTTTGGTGAGTTTTTGATCTGAACAAATTGTGATTAGGGGTGACCAGATTTATCAAGCCACTTCTGTTTTCAGTTAATATTTCTGTATTTAGTCAAATGCACTCCTGTTGTTTAGTTGTCCCCAAGTGTCTGCATTTCTGAGAATGTTCTCTAGTCCTGTAAGAGTCTGCAACTGACTTCACTTCTTCACACTAAGTGCAGGGATAGGATTACACACCTATGTGAATGTTATGGTGTCTTTTAAGGTGTCCTAACTGGTTGAATCTCTTCCCACAAACAGCACAGTGATAAGGTTTCTCTCCTGTGTGAATGCGCTGGTGCCTTTTAAGGGATCCTAAGTCACTGAATCTCCTCCCACAAACAGAACAGTGATAAGGTTTCTCTCCTGTGTGAATGCGCTGGTGGATTTTAAGGTTTCCTAAATTACTTAATCTCTTCCCACACTCAGTACAGTGATAAGGTTTCTCTCTTATGTGAATGTGCTGGTGTGAATGAAGATTTCCTAACTGTGTGAAACTCTTATCACTGGTCTGTATGTGGGAAGGTTTCTCTCCTGTGTGAATGCGCTGGTGTCTTTTAAACAGTGATATATGATTGAAACTCTTCCCACAATCAGCCCAGGAAAACGTAGTCCCTCCTGTGGGATTTCCCTTGTGAGTTTCAGGAGCGTCTAATTGACAGGAACTCTTCCCACCTTCAATAGAATGAGGTAAGGTCTTCAGGTTGCCCTGGGTTTCAGAATTGTTAAAACATGCAGGATGTGCCATCTCTGTACTCTCTACAGTAAGTGTGTGTCTGTCTTGTAAAGAAGGGATTGTAACTGAGTGAGTTCTCAATGTCTTCACATTTTCTTCTTGGGGTGTCGTTTCTCTGTGTTTCTTGCACTGTGGTTTGCCTCTAGGAGAGTTTTTGTACTGGGGTGATAGAGTGGAGTCGTGTTCTCCTTCATCTACTTTAGAAGCTAAAGAAAGAAAAAGAAGAGAGACAAAGGTTATTGTACAGCATTCTTCCACATGCACTGTTCTGAACACAAGTGAATGAGCAGTTCAGTGATTGGTTGCTTGAGATGAGGCGGATTCATTTACCAGTTAGTGTCCCGCAAGTTTCAGTCACAGCAATTTATCTAATATATATATATTTTTTTTGATAATAATTAATATAGAAATTAAATTTGCAATCCCACGCACTGCACCGTGTCTTTTTATTCTAGCTGTATTGAAGACACACGACATGCAGAACTATGTAGGGCTGGAGGGGTTTGGATTTTCCACAACTCATTTTTTTATAAATCAAACTTTCTTGTGTAAAATATCTGTAGAGCAAAGATCCGGTAAAACTACGATTCCCAGAATCCCCTCCCAGCTGAAACTGATTCGCTGATCTGCTGTACAGAACACCTCCACACACGTACTTACTGTACTGTGACAATAACAACACAGCAATGCTTACTGTGAGACACACAAAAGTGAAATGTGGTGTTGCGAGCAAACATTACAGTCCTCGGGATAGTTGCCATGAGATGAGCTTTTAAAAATGAAATAAAATAAGACTAATTTTGGCGATCCTGCTGCATACATTCTCCACAGAAAATCTCTACTGAAATGTTTCTTCTGGTGACGCTGAGGAACCCGACTGGATTTGGCATCACCCAGTGATGGGACACGTGATCCCAGCAGCTCTGTAAAGCTGTGGGAGCAGCACAACTGCAAACAGTCTACCAGGAATGAGGAAAGGCAAAGATCTAACACAGGGGTGTCCATCCAAACTGAACCTGTTCAATGTGGAGCGGAATGGCCTCCAGGACCGTGATTGGACACCGCTGATCTAACAGCATTCTAAAGAGGCGTGGCAGCGGCTGCACATCTAGCAGGTGCCTCAGAAGCAAGCACAGTGATGTCCTTGTTGACATAGTGGCTGGGCAGCTCCCCTTGGTTAAAATATGAATCTCAAGCACACTGCTGGTGTTCAGTACCAGGTTCTGCAGGATGAATAGGCAGCTCAATGCTGCTTGTTTTGTAGGATTACCTCTGAATCCCAGTTCACATTCAGATGGAGAGTCATCACACAGGTTGGATCCCAGCTTGTTGTTCTCCTCAAGTGTACAGACATGATTTTCATGGGGAAGTTCCTCTGCGATGGGGACACATTCCTGCTCTATGAATTCCTCTTTAATAGGAACACATTCCTGTTGAGGGACCTCTTCATCTTTAACACATGCCAGCTCTGTAACCTGCATTAGACTTGCACACCACTCCTGCTCAAAGGACTCCTCTTGTGTGTAAGCTGCTTCTATCTTTGGCCACTCCTGTGCTTCAGATTCAGGGATAGCGTGGCTCTCTTTGGGATCTGTGGGAAACAAAACAGTATACAATTAGATCTCTTACTTACTAGCTATGTTTGTTGGTTGCTTTGATCAGGGATTTAAAGTTACTGTTCCTCAGTTATTTCGTATAGCGGTGAGCCGGTATAATAGTTTGGTGGTTTAGGTACATGATGGCAATGATACCATTCCTGTTATTCTACATTGCAATTATCGGTTAACGCTGTGTTTGTGTTCCTATGAACAAAGTGAAGGAAAAGGCATTTCATATGAACATCTTTTTATTCTACGTCCTGTACAAAACAAGCCTCAGTGCTGCTGGGCTTTCTCACCTCCTGTAGCCTCACACTGGAGCATTGCATCCACTTCTACCCCCCTGTCAATCACCATCATGACCGCCGTTCTGCCTTTGCATTGTTCTAATGCAAACATCAATTTCTCTACTGCAAACATGCTTAGAAACCAAGCCTGGAGACTTGCAGTCTTAGCAAAGTGTCTGAGGAATGTCTTTTTGTTACCTGATCCTGTATTGTGAGAACGGTTTTGAAGGAAACGGTCAACGCAGAATACAAGTTTCAATGTGTCAAATACAATGAGCAGACAAGCGACTGCAGCAGGATAGCCTGCTTATTCTCAAAGCAGTTTCATTTAAACATGTGATTTACACAACTCAAACTTTTTAAAGTGCAGCCATATGTTTTTTGTACAAACTCCACCGGTGTAATAATCATTAGCAACAACACTGGAAGCTTACTTGTGCAATGTCAGGTGACCTGTAGATATAAATCCAATAACATACCTTGTAGTATTAAAATACATTTGTAATGGTGTGGCTCTCCCTATTGTATGTATCCTGTGCAAACTCATCTCTGCTCTTAAATAATAACCTGGATTAGTAAATGTTTATAAGCAATATGAGCGACCGTTTCCTAATTCTGTTTACCATCAGCTGATCATAGTACTTTATTTAGAGACTCAATCTAGAGATTCATTAAAATGATACAATTCAGTTGACACCTTACTGTGCTGTATTTACTTCCTCCAACTTCAACCCTTAATTGAACTTGTGGAAGCACTCGGGTCCAAAATCTTACACCGGGTTGGTGCAGGCAGGGTGCTGCTGCCGCCCCTTTATTCACACAGTGAGGTCTGGAAAGATCGTGTAAATGTGTGTGTGTGGAACAAGAAGGAAACAGGACTGAAGCAAAAGAACGAGCAGCGAATGAGCCGCGACTGTACCAAAGACAAACTCAACAGCACTGGAGCGGAATACAATGAAACCATTTATCTAAAAATAGATTCGCAGTCAAACAGTTCAATCAAACACTGAAACCCGATGTGCTGCTGCCTGTATGTTGATATTAGATCACAAATCATTATTCTAACCCTCTGCAATATGGTCTGTGACTGTCTCAGTGGGACTCTATACAAGACATCACTTTACCAGAAGGATGCCATTGAAGCCTCTTAAATTAGACTGGCTAAGATTTATCAATCTAGTACTTTATTAATTTCTAGACTACCTATTTAAATATATAAAATAATACAATGTCTTGATTAGACTCCTTATAGCCAATTTCAGGACAGAGTTGTGTTATTAACAACACTTATTATAATCAAACACTTTAAAACGTGTCTTAAGAGAAATTCTAACCAAGATCTTTCCAATAGAAGGTGGTTTAAGGTGTTTGATTGACCAAGCAATACCACACAATAAAATCAATCTTACCTTGAAATATTAAATGCTGTTTAATGTCTGCATCTGCAGCGTTTATACACCCTCGCACAGCTTTCAGCTCGCTCTCTGATATTTCCAATCTCAGCTTCAGACTTTCATTCTCTTTCTCCTTTCCAGCCATTTCCACTCTGAATTCAGTGAATTTGCTGCCGACAGCTTTAGTAATCGCACACAAGACGGTGTGTAGAGCCGCTTTCACTGCGTGCTCGATGGTCGAGGCGAGATCGTCTTGAAAGAGCGACACGGACACGCTGCCGTCCATCTTCACTGGTTTGAGTTTCACACTGGTCTAGTAGCGGAATCCTCTTTTCATATTATTTACTAATATTTAATTTTAACTGTAGCCTTCCCATTCAAATATATTCATCACTTCTTCTGGTGTGATAAAGAAAGCACACAAACAACAGGCTTTGCAAGGAGTAACTTTGCTTTGGTCTTTCAGAATCGCGCAGAGCTCTGCTGGAGCTTCAACGCGTTTGTTTCTCAGTAAATCATCTCATTGAAAAGCTCGACTTGTCTGTAGCTGCGACTGACGCGCTCCGCTCTGTGTGTGTAATTCAACACAGAAAAGGGATGCTTTCCTTTTCACGGAACTCTGTGCAGGTGATAAACAAACACAAAAATCAGTAATTATTAGAAAACATTTCATCCCAGCCTAAATACTTTAAACAGCAGGAGACAGCGTGTTGTAAAATCATCACTGACTGCAGCCACCTCTCCACACATGAACAAAACAAACCTCTCTATTTCCTGCACTGAAATGAAAGCGTCACTAGCAGAAGGCGGGTCTGGTTGGAACCAACGCGTATTATTGGCTGTAGAAACACTCTATCTCCAGCATATGAGCCTGATTGCCTCCCTGTCGAGGCGGTTATGAAACTGGATGCCAGACTTCGCCATGTTGGCTCTTTCAGCGCTGTGTTCGATGCGATGACGACCCTGCGCGAGATCCGAAATGGCGCCAGTTTCGAAAGTCTCTGCGTTCTCATGCGCGCGCTCAATTCCAAAGCCGCTGCTGCTGTGCGCGTGCGGTTTGAAAGCTGCTGAGGATTTTACATCATCAGAAAGCAGCGGACAGCGCAGCGAGTTAACATTTCCAACAGCATGCTTTTGACAGCACCTATTAACTTGTGTACTGGTTATATATATGTACTTGAGAAAGATATGTACAACATATCGAAACGTTGGGCAGCTGGCTCCTTGAGCTAAACTATATATAGGCGCCTATATATACTCCTACTCTTTGCACTATTGTCTATAGAAGTGATATAGGTGTTGCGTCCTTACTGCTGTTACTTCCAGTGCAGAAGTGGGCACACTTGACTGCGTTCCTAAATTTAACGCTGAGAAGCATCAAATCTCAAAATCGTTCCTAAACTCACCGCTGAGAGCGAGTGACTCTCAGAGCTGGTGAGCTGATCAACAGAAAGATGGCGACACCCCCAAAAATTATGAATGGGATTTAAATGTAGATACTGGTTCCGCAATCCGCCGTCAAAACGGTAATTGTTAATACACACACACATATGTATAACATTATATATATATATATACAGAATGATGTAAATGTATTTGACTCTATTCACATCCCCTTACATTTAAAATCCTCCACAGGTTGGGAGCCTCTCAACTCAGATTAAGGTTGATACTGTATAAATGCAGAACCAATCGTTCCAGATGGATGAGACCATTCATTTTTAAATACATGTAATTTGATTTTTGTATTGGTATTATTTGTATTGAGGCAGGGAGGCTGCAGTTGTT
Organism: Acipenser ruthenus; assembly: GCF_902713425.1. NCBI lineage: Eukaryota > Metazoa > Chordata > Actinopteri > Acipenseriformes > Acipenseridae > Acipenser > Acipenser ruthenus. The sequence continues at coordinate 1,605,584 of NC_081220.1, forward strand.
TCTAAGCAACAATGAATCTGGAATAACATTCTTAGGGTTCGTGTCATTCGACTTTGTCTCATCAAAGATGTTTCTGGTGACGTGCAGTGGATTATATTTGGAATCTTTTGTTCTGTTGTTGTTTTCTCAAATAAGACGACAAATTAATAGCTCAGTTGGTTAGAGTGAAAGAAACGAACACCAGTCAGCCCGGCTAGCTCAGTCGGTAGAGCATGAGACTCTTAATTTCAGGGTCGTGGGTTCGAGTCCAACGTTGGACGTCCATTTAAATACAAATTGTAGATGTTTCTTCGAGGCTACGGAACAATGTCTGATTCTGTTCACATTGTATACAGTATTGCAACAAAATTACTTATTGGTCATTGTCAAATAGCAATTACTATTGTAAAATGTGTGCATCGTTTATAGCTATAACGATACTGAAATACATAATCTTAGTTTTAGGTTGGGTTGTCAGGATGGCAATGTGGTCTAAGGCGCCAGACTCACGAACTCTTGTCTTTTCAAAGAATTGTGTGTTCTGAACTCCGAATGGAGACGTGGTTTCAAATCCCACTTTAAACAGTTCAATCTTACTTTAAAAGGAATAAATGTGTTCATTTTACTATAAAATATTGTTTCAAGGAAATCAACAGCTGATACCAAACTCTTGTCAGCACTCAAAACCATTTTAATTTCCTTTTTAAATCCGACTAAAATAGTGTTCCTAACACAGATTGCATTTTGTTGTAAACAGACTACTTTTTAACGTCAAAGTTAAAGTCTCAGGCTGGGATGCGGACCATTGAGAACAGTATAAACGATCTATTCTTAGACGCAGCTTACAGGAGAAATGCCCTCGTTTAACATGCTAGGATGATCGACTTCGGCATTCTCCAACTGCTGTTTACATTTTCTAACACGTTATGAGGAAGAAAAATATTTTGTGTCCAAACATGTGTTATTTAATTTGATTGTTTTAATATTCCAAATAACATATTACTTTGAAAAACATAATATATATTTTTAATACAGTCCTATCTGAGTATTTTAAATATGGTTATATTCAAATTCCAGCAACGGTGTGTTAATTTAACGAAGCGCCTAACGCCGCTCGGAACGTTCGCATTTTTAAATCCTAACGGTCTCTCCTCAGCTGAGCGGAATGTTCACGAGCCGGTTGCCTAGCAGCGTCTCCCCCTCCTTCTCTGCCCCGCCCTCTCGCCCTCTCTCGTTGCTCCAGCTAGGAGTTCAAATTTAGCTTCGTTATATTAGAGCAATTCTTTACTAACTTTTACAAATTAGCTTATTAGGGGCTTCGTGTTTTTAAGATGGTTCAGGTGCAGTCCGGGCAGACTGACTGGAACATCATTACAGTATACCGCACTGCGCTCAGCTTTGTGTGGCGGCTGATACACAAAATAATGAACGACTGTTAAATAAATCACTTGTATTGCTTTTTAATGCTAAATATGTATCTGGTATTCTAAGTATTATCTACAATTAATAATTCAGCTCTATTCATATTCAGAATGTAATACAGTATTAAAACTATCAAACTGACTGGAAACATGGAACACATTAATTGCGATCGATTCGATACCAATAGGATTACATAAGAGCTGTTGTGTATAGACAATGTCATAAACGCCGAAATGAACACGGACGGTCTTTATTAAGGGCTGACTCGTTTAGATGTTCGAGAGATCTAGGTGTACTGGACAAATCTACTGGATTTTTTCCAAATCGTAAGTGTACCGCCTGTGATAATACATTTAAAACTAAGAAAATGCACAAGCCATACAACGAAAAAAAAGAGTACAGTATCTTAGAAGTGATTGTGCTTCAGCTCATGACATTTATGTGATTTCTTCTCCTAGCCATTTGCAATATGATAGCAAAACTACTAGACAGTTACAATTGCACATTAATGAGCGAGCATAAAAGTTCAATTAGGAGAAAATATATTCATCCACCACTAGCTAGACATTTTGTAGATGCCAAAAATTCCGTTTCAGATCTTAAATTCTGTGGCATACAAACATTTTCAAGATCGCAGTGGTGGTAATGTCACGGGTGACGAATGTGTTGATTATTATTTTATTCAGTATTTTCACTTATGATTTTTGAATTTTAATTGGATTGGTTTTCCTTTTTTTGCACAGTTTGTTTATTTGAATTATTGTTTTATTTTTGAGCGTTAGATGCATTTTAATGTGTATTTGTTCACTTAACCATACGTCATCCTCTCTCTGGTCCAGACCTCCTCTTAGGGCTCCTGTCCAGATGCCTGTTTGGGCAGCCCTCTCCATAGGGTGCTGCGCTTCAGCTGAAGGCCTCAGGAGAGATCTTGATATCCTGACATAAACCACGAACGCAAAGGTTCTTATCAGTACCTCTTTTCAAATGTCTTCAATCACCAAGTTCCGCAGTCCTCCCAGAGTGAGTCCACGAAACAAAATAACAAAACAAAACTGACACTGTCCGTGCACAAAAAACCCCCAGCCACTCGCTGTCTAATCTCGTCCTCTTTATTTTCGTTTACTTCCCTCGGCTTCTCTGTCTTTCCTATTCCGGTATCTCCTAGTTCCATGCTCCCAGTCTCTTAGTTCCTCACTCTTTTTATACCTCAAAGCCCACCGTGGGTGTCTTCAAAGTGTGGGATCGGCAGCCTAAACAAAAAAAATGGTCAGCGGAACATCCTTCAAAGAAGTTCTTGAAAAAGGTGAGTAGATAAAATGTTACTGATATAACTTTCTATAATTCCAAATAATCTTTTATAATCTTTCTGTATGGTTGCAATGGGTGGACGGGTGGTGTAATTAACTACATTCCACTTATATTTTACAGTCTCTTATAGAAATTTTAAGGCAGTGTTGGGATGATTCATTATTCTGTAGTTGAATTGGCTGGTGGCACAAAATGTAGCACGGATCTAACAACAGCTGAAAAGATTCAAAATAGAATGACAAAGTCAAATAGGTTGAATGGCTGTCTGTTGTTCTTGCCATTTCTTATTTTGTTATGTATAAATCTAAATGATCAATTATTGATAACCTTTTCAGGTTCACAAAAACTTGGCCTTCCAAAAAAGGGGCATATACTGGTCCTGGAAACTGACGGAACTGAGATTGAGGATGACGAAATCTTATTGGAGATGCAATCAGAAACTTTAATAATACTGATGGAAGGAGAGAGCTGGATCCCACAGATACCCACAGAAGAACAAGTGAGCATAACATCAATTGAGCAGAAGTCTGATTCCGAAAAAATAAATGAAATCATATCCCTTGACTCCGCAGCGTACATGGAATCTTTTGCAAATCGGAGTAAGTACCTGTTTATGTTTATTTTTTTCTTGTTGCTCATCAGTTTAATTTTGTTGCACATTATTAAGATTGCACTCTTTATCAATGAATATCAGCCTCAGACTTATTTCTTTTTGTTTTGTATTATTATTTGTTATTATACTCTACAGGATGTTCAACAGTGGATGATAGAACCCCTCTGCCTCCATTTTCTGACCTGGTGCATAGAAGTCTTCTGGCTGGCAATTCAAGAGGGATATGGCATGAAATGGTTGATGAAGCATCTAATTATTACCTGGCTAATTATCCCAGCCTAAGTGACAGGCCATTGGAAAAGAGCTGTACAGCAAATACCCATGCATTAAGCATGAAGGGAATGAACCGTGGGTAAGATGGAATTCAAGTATGCAAAACAATACATTGGGAATTGAAGCTTGCCATTTCTTTCTGAAACTTGATGTATTTATTCACAATTATTGTTTTCACCTCTTGTTGTTTTGTAGTCCTTATTTTCTAAGTGCCTCAGTCAGAAGATGAGGCACATGAGGTGGTCTTTAAAAAGGAAAAGCCTGCCCATTGACTCCAATTCAGCACCAATTATGGCAAAGAAAGCTCAGGTACCTACCATACAGAGGCCTGAAGAACGGCCCGATGAAGAATACAACCGCCATGTCGAAGAATTAAGAAAAGAATTTGACAAAAATAAGCCTGATGACAATCACATAGACATTCTTCTTAAAGAAACCTTTGGCAATCGTCGATTGTGGCTGACCACTCTTCCAGCTGGAAGAATTAAACCAATTGTTGAAATTTACCCTTGTTTTGAATGGGGAAAATTTGTAAGTATTTGTTTATTTACTCATGTTATTGTAAAGTTATAGAGGGCATACTACAATTCACCTGCATACAGTTAACTGCATTATTATTTTCCTTCTACAGTTTCATCAAACAGTCAATATTACTGATCAGTAAAATAAAATTCAAATTGTGGTTGTGAATGTTGGTTTAAAGGTTGCGATTTGCTTTAATCCAATTCAAGTACAGTTATTATGATGATGATATACAGAAACTCATTTTGTGACATTTATTTTACTTTATTTTTTATTCATTTTTATTTTTATTTATTTTTAATGTAATGTCAACCGTTTTCTAAAACTGTTATCTGACAGCATAGGTCCTGGGTTTATAAATTCTAGTTCAACATTCCTGCTTTGGAGGTATTTTTTATTTATTTATTTATTTTCAACTTCATACTTGTGCATGTGTTTTTCTATTAGGTAATGGGTGAATTTGCAATGGTCCTTGGAAGTACATGATTTGAAACATTGTGCAAAAGGGCTGAACAGGTTAGGACGGTCTCTGAGTTACTGATTGGATCCAAGAAAGAGGTGAGGAAATAAACGATCACAAAACACATTGTATTCTTGTGAATGACTTGTGGCTTTGCCAGCTGGAAACGCACGAAGGTAACAAACAAAAAGAACAACAAACCTCCTCCCTCTCCCCCTTCACACCCGCCACTGTACAAAGCAATTACTTATACAAAGGTCATTACCCCTGCCCCATTTTTCTTTTCAGGGAGATCTCAGAATGCTACCTGTAATTCAGCTCACTGAAGAAAAAACTAAATTTGATAAAGGAAAGGGGAAAAAGTCAGTTTCGGTCATCACTGTATATGAGGTAATTATACTAAATAACATTAATCAAAATGTTTGGGAGTGGGGGGGCACCCATTGACTCGGCTTCAAACAAGATGTCCTCTTACTGTCATTCAAGCATAATTATATTGACTTATATAATGCTAACTATTGACACAGTAAATTTAAAATTAAATTAAATGTATCTAGCAAAGTACAATAAAAATGTTATATTTTATATATTTATATTATTTTGTCATCATTTCATTATGTTATATTTTTCAGGATATATCTACAAGTGAACTTGACAAGTACCTGAAAACCACACAAGAAGAACCACCGCATCTTGTTCTTTGTGTTGCAAAGAACACCTATCAGGAAGCTGTAATAGTAGGAGATACTGTTGCGATATTTTGCCAAGCAAAAACTGTATTAGATGCTGTGCTTGTTCTCCTGGGAATGTACTATGCCTTCCACCTGCAGTACCCCAAAGTTTATTCGCAGGTGCTTGGATTCCTGCAGCAATATATATTGGGAGACCCATTTACTGGATGCAAATCCCATGAATACAGATTTTTTGCAAAAGGGTTCAACGATTAAATTAGTGAATTACAACAATAACATTCTTACATAATTGTAAATATCTGTAAACAAATTAAATAATTATTTGTTAAAACTGAATTTCATGATAAGGTAGTATGTTTTTATTGTCTATTTAAATAATTTATTTGAGGGAGTGGACATATACAGTATTCTATTTGATGTTTTAGATGTTTTAAATACAATCATATATATTGTAGCGATCTCGGTTCCCGCAGGCAGGCGCATCACACAGGGCGAGGCAATCCACACACAGCCAGAGGGCAGGCGCGAACCCGGGACCTCTTGCACTAAAGCATAGCTCCGATACCGCTGTACAAAAGAGCCGGCTCCTTTGCAAGGAGCGTATATGCAATGGTCCTTGGAAGTACATGATTTGAAACATTGTGCAAAAGGGCTGAACAGGTTAGGACGGTCTCTGAGTTACTGATTGGATCCAAGAAAGAGGTGAGGAAATAAACGATCACAAAACACATTGTATTCTTGTGAATGACTTGTGGCTTTGCCAGCTGGAAACGCACGAAGGTAACAAACAAAAAGAACAACAAACCTCCTCCCTCTCCCCCTTCACACCCGCCACTGTACAAAGCAATTACTTATACAAAGGTCATTACCCCTGCCCCATTTTTCTTTTCAGGGAGATCTCAGAATGCTACCTGTAATTCAGCTCACTGAAGAAAAAACTAAATTTGATAAAGGAAAGGGGAAAAAGTCAGTTTCGGTCATCACTGTATATGAGGTAATTATACTAAATAACATTAATCAAAATGTTTGGGAGTGGGGGGGCACCCATTGACTCGGCTTCAAACAAGATGTCCTCTTACTGTCATTCAAGCATAATTATATTGACTTATATAATGCTAACTATTGACACAGTAAATTTAAAATTAAATTAAATGTATCTAGCAAAGTACAATAAAAATGTTATATTTTATATATTTATATTATTTTGTCATCATTTCATTATGTTATATTTTTCAGGATATATCTACAAGTGAACTTGACAAGTACCTGAAAACCACACAAGAAGAACCACCGCATCTTGTTCTTTGTGTTGCAAAGAACACCTATCAGGAAGCTGTAATAGTAGGAGATACTGTTGCGATATTTTGCCAAGCAAAAACTGTATTAGATGCTGTGCTTGTTCTCCTGGGAATGTACTATGCCTTCCACCTGCAGTACCCCAAAGTTTATTCGCAGGTGCTTGGATTCCTGCAGCAATATATATTGGGAGACCCATTTACTGGATGCAAATCCCATGAATACAGATTTTTTGCAAAAGGGTTCAACGATTAAATTAGTGAATTACAACAATAACATTCTTACATAATTGTAAATATCTGTAAACAAATTAAATAATTATTTGTTAAAACTGAATTTCATGATAAGGTAGTATGTTTTTATTGTCTATTTAAATAATTTATTTGAGGGAGTGGACATATACAGTATTCTATTTGATGTTTTAGATGTTTTAAATACAATCATATATATTGTAGCGATCTCGGTTCCCGCAGGCAGGCGCATCACACAGGGCGAGGCAATCCACACACAGCCAGAGGGCAGGCGCGAACCCGGGACCTCTTGCACTAAAGCATAGCTCCGATACCGCTGTACAAAAGAGCCGGCTCCTTTGCAAGGAGCGTATATCGGGCTCATGTCTCTGTGTGTGATTACGTCACCTACCAGCCCTATTGCTGCCTTCCACCATGCACGCTACAATATGTATATATGTGTAACAGATTTTATTCTTCAAATTGTAAATATTTATTACAATTCAAATACTTGTTACTATTGCAATAGATTTTTTGTTTAAAAAAGTTTTTGGCTTAACTTTGAAATATGCAATAAATAAAAGTAAGTTGTTTAATTTGTGTCTTTTTGTATTGTAAAAATAAGAAAGCATTTACGTGTTTAGATCTTAAACACCTGTAGATTTGTAAACGTGTTCAGGTGTTTAAAAAGTGTTAGAGCGAATAAACATGTTCACGTGTTTATTACTTAAACACCTTAACGCGTTTATATTCTAAACATGTTTATAAAGTAAACACCTTGACGCGTTTAAAAAGTGTTACAGATAAGTGTTTATGAATGTTCCAAACTTACACGTGGTTTTAGAGTGTAGCTACTGTTGCATGTAAATGAGTTTGATAATCACCTTCTCATATGGTCTAGCGGTAAGGATTCCTGGTTTTCACCCAGGCGGCCCGGGATCGATTCCCGGTATGGGAACGTCTTTGTTTTTGTCATTTTGTTACAGAACTGTGGTCATGTGTAATGTGTTTTCATTATGATAATAAAGCTACAGTTATAAAATAAAGTATTTAAAAAAACCTACAGTTACTTGAGGTGTGTGTGTGTGTATATATATATATATATATATATATATATATATATATATATATATATATATATATATATATATATATATATAATTTACAGAATGGTACAAATGTATTTGACTCTATTCACATTCCCATCACAGTTTGTTTTTAGATTATATTAGTCCCTGGTCAAGACAAAGTCTCTCAGGGGTTGGCCTATCATTAGATTGCCGATGTAAGGTCTCTGGTCCCATCGTATAAGCAAGATAGTTTATTCACAAATAAATATACACTTTTATTTATGTTTCTGTTGGTAAATTAACACATTATCACAAGCAAACAGTACACCAGGACTTCGTGGCGCAACGGTAGCGCGTCTGACTCCAGATCAGAAGGTTGCGTGTTCAAATCACGTCGAGGTCAAAACCGTCTTTATATCTATTCCACTCTATATCATTATTTAGCGTGTTTGAATTTGAAATCCGGACATTTATTTATACAATTTAGCCCACACAACATATTGATTATATAGCGACAAACAAATTACTTCCTGGGGGGCAGTTCAGTTTCAATCAAGTTCCAGTCTCTCTGCCATTATCTTGCGCTGCTGTGTTTGGTCAGGTAAAAAGGGCGTGACCAGAGCGGTATGGGCAATCCCGTTAGGTAGCTTGCATGTCAATCTCTCCTTCTTTTCTATTTATATACCCAGCACTGCTTCCGCCCTTCGTCTGTGTTTGTTTCTATTCTTTTCATCATTCAGCTTTTGTATTTTTCTGCAGGAGCTCCATCGTTAGTCTTTTCTGCTCCATCCAGTCTCCAGCGCAGCTACAGCGCCGTTCAAAGCGCAGCGTCATTCTCAGCTTGCTCTGCGTTTTCATCAGAAAGACTGTTCCGACGTCACCGCTGCACTGCAACTCTTTCACACCGGCGCCTCACAGACCATGGTTACCACGGCAACGCCTCATCTCGTGAACAGTGGGAACAATAGTATTGTGGTTTACTACATAATATCCCACCCATCGTTGGTGTTCAAACAAAGCAGAGTGTTACATTGGGAAAGGGCCGTACCTGTCAGTAAGTATTTTAAATTCATGTGGGAAGGTTTAAGATTGTGAAGAAGTTTAAATATGCTGCGTATTTGCGCATTGGGAACTTTGCATAATGACGTTTTTATTAATGCCACTTTCTTACGGACAGTAGTCAGGGTGATGATACAAGACCAGAGCCAATAAACCTGCTATTTGCTTGTCCTTTCACTACCATATTCTATCGTGCTTGTTCAGAATACGCGTGAATCATGAAAACATCTTGTTAATATTTAAACAAAGCCAGCAGTCACTTTATTGATCACCCTGTGGATTGGAATAGAGATGATTGTGTTAAAGATGCTAATAGACTTTCAATGTACACGTTTTAGAGCTCAGCGTTTGTTGAGGCAGTTCAAGCGCTGCACTTTCAGGCAGCCAGTTCCAGTGTTTGTCTTTTGGACTTACTCTGGAAGGAATACAAAAAAAAAAAAAAAACATTTGTTGAGAACCGCATTTGGGAGAAAACAACAGTTTCGAAACACATTTGTAAAGGCATCGGATTCTATTATGGTGTTGCCGAGCTGTTGAACGTCTCATTACAGGTTTACTGGATTGCCAAAAAGAATGCTATCTCGAAACATTTCTCTTGTCAAGCCGAAATAGCTCAGTTGGGAGAGCGTTAGACTGAAGATCTAAAGGTCCCTGGTTCGATCCCGGGTTTCGGCAAACAGCAAGGCGATATTTGTTTTGTATTATTTTGAACTAAAAAAATAGAGCACATTTATTCTTCAGCGTAATTGAATGAAATAACAGCGTATCAGAGTGCCATTATCTAATGTGATTAAGAAATGCAAAAAGCTTCGTCCCTGGGTGGGCTTGAACCACCAACCTTTCGGTTAACAGCCGAACGCGCTAACCGATTGCGCCACAGAGACCAACCTGTTAAGCCGCCAAAGCATATGGGAGTGATTAGCAAGGCGAGATGCTGCAGAACGTGATCGAGGGAGCAGAACTCAGCAGAACCTGAGATCACATCTAAGATGAAAGCAAGACGGGGCAGGAAAGTCTATGTAATAATTATGGCAGCACAGCATGTGTCTTTTTTGTTAGATAACACCCTGGGAGACAACAGAGCAGTGTGTGTAAATAGCTACAATGGAAACCATATACTTACGACTTAATTTTGATACAGAACTGTGGTCATGTGTAATCTGTTTTCATTATGATAATAAAGCTACAGTTCAGTGGATTATATTTGAATCTTTGGTTCTGTCATTCACTATTTTCTCAAATAAGATGGCAAATTAATAGCTCAGTTGGTTACAGTGAAAGAAACGAGCACCAGTCAGCCCGGCTAGCTCAGTCGGTAGAGGATGAGACTCTTAATCTCAGGGTCGTGGGTTCGTGCCCCACGTTGGGCGTCCTTTTTAAATACAAATTGAAGATGTTTCTTCGAGACAACGCAGCAATGTCTTATTCTGTTCACATTGTATACAGTATTGCAACAAAATTACTTATTGAATAGAGGCGTGGGTTCAAATCCCACTTCTAACAGTTCAATTTTACTTATTTTTAAAAAGAATACATTTCTTTATTTTACTATTAAAGGTTGTTTTAAGAAAATCAACAGCTGATACCAAACTCTTGTCAGCACTCAATACCATTTTAATTTCCATTTTAAATCCGACTAAAATAGTGTTCCTAACGCAAATTGCATTTTTGTTGTAAACAGACTACTTGTTAACTTCACTGAAAAATATTTTGTGTCCAAACATGTTATTTAACTTGATTGTTTTAATATTCCAAATAACATATTACTTTGAAAAACATAATATATTTTTTTTAATACAGTCCTATTTCAGTATTTAAAATATGGTTACATTCAAATGCCAGCAACGGTGTGTTAATTTAACGAAGCGCCTAACGCCGCTCGGAACGTTCGCATTTTTAAATCCTAACGGTCTCTGCTCAGCTGAGTGGAATGTTCACGAGCCGGTTGCCTAGCAGCGTCTCCCCCTCCTTCTCTGCCCCGCCCTCTCGCCCTCTCTCGTTGCTCCAGCTAGGAGTTCAAATTTAGCTTCGTTATATTAGCGCAACTCTTTACTAACTTTTACAAATTAGCTTATTAGGGGCTTCGTGTTTTTAAGATGGTTCAGGTGCAGTCCGGGCAGACTGACTGGAGCATCATTACAGTATACCGCACTGCGCTCGGCTTTGTGTGGCGGCTGATACACACAATAATGAACGACTATTAAATAAATCACATCTATTGCTTTTTAATGCTAAATATGTATCTGGTATTCTAAGTATTATCTACAATTAATAATTCAGCTCTATTCATATTCAGAATGTAATACAGTATTAAAACTATCAAACTGACTGGAAACATGGAACACATTAATTGCGATCGATTCGATACCAATAGGATTACATAAGAGCTGTTGTGTATAGACAATGTCATAAACGCCGAAATGAACACGGACGGTCTTTATTAAGGGCTGACTTGTTTAGATGTTCGAGACACCTACCAGCCCTACTGCTGCCTTCCACCATGCACGCTACAATATGTATATAGGTGTAACAGATTTTATTCTTCAAATTGTAAATATTTATTACAATTCAAATACTTGTTACTATTGCAATAGATTTTTTCTTTAAAAAAGTTTTTGGCTTAACTTTGAAATATGCAATGAATAAAAGTAAGTTGTTTAATTTGTGTCTTTTTGTATTGTAAAAATAAGAAAGCATTTTACGTGTTTAGATCTTAAACACCTGTAGATTTGTAAACGTGTTCAGGTGTTTAAAAAGTGTTAGAGCGAATAAACATGTTCACGTGTTTATTACTTAAACACCTTAACGCGTTTATATTCTAAACATGTTTATAAAGTAAACGCCTTGACGCGTTTAAAAAGTGTTACAGATAAGTGTTTATGAATGTTCCAAACTTACACATGGTTTTAAAGTGTAGCTACTGTTGCATGTAAATGAGATTGATAATCACCTTCCCATATGGTCTAGCGGTTAGGATTCCTGGTTTTCCCCCAGGCGGCCCGGGTTCGACTCCCGGTATGGGAACGTCTTTGTTTTTGTCATTTTGTTACAGAACTGTGGTCATGTGTAATGTGTTTTCATTATGACAATAAAGCTACAGTTATAAAATAAAAAAGTATTTAAAAAAAACTACAGTTACTTGAGGTATATATATATATATATATATATATATATATATATATATATATATATATATATATAATTTACAGAATGGTACAAATGTATTTGACTCTATTCACATTCCCATCGCAGTTTGTTTTTAGATTATATTAGTCCCTGGTCAAGACAAAGTCTCTCAGGGGTTGGCCTATCATTAGATTGCCGATGTAAGGTCTCTGGTCCCATCGTATAAGCAAGATAGTTTATTCACAAATAAATACATACACTTTTATTTATGTTTCTGTTGGTAAATTAACACATTATCGCATGCGTTCATGTCACGCTGTGCACTCTAACATTGCATCACAAGCAAACAGTACACCAGGACTTCGTGGCGCAACGGTAGCGCGTCTGACTCCAGATCAGAAGGTTGCGTGTTCAAATCACGTCGAGGTCAAAACCGTCTTTATATCTATTCCACTCTATATCATTTTTAGCGTGTTTGAATTTGAAATCCGGACATTTATTTATACAATTTAGCCCACACAACATATTGATTATATAGCGACAAACAAATTACTTCCTGGGGGGCAGTTCAGTTTCAATCAAGTTCCAGTCTCTCTGCCATTATCTTGCGCTGCTGTGTTTGGTCAGGTAAAAAGGGCGTGACCAGAGCGGTATGGGCAATCCCGTTAGGTAGCTTGCATGTCAATCTCTCCTTCTTTTCTATTTATATAGCCAGCACTGCTTCCGCCCTTCGTCTGTGTTTGTTTCTATTCTTTTCATCATTCAGCTTTTGTATTTTTCTGCAGGAGCTCCATCGTTAGTCTTTTCTGCTCCATCCAGTCTCCAGCGCAGCTACAGCGCCGTTCAAAGCGCAGCGTCATTCTCAGCTTGCTCTGCGTTTTCATCAGAAAGACTGTTCCGACGTCACCGCTGCACTGCAACTCTTTCACACCGGCGCCTCACAGACCATGGTTACCACGGCAACGCCTCATCTCGTGAGCAGTGGGAACAATAGTATTGTGGTTTACTACATAATATCCCACCCATCGTTGGTGTTCAAACAAAGCAGAGTGTTACATTGGGAAAGGGCCGTACCTGTCAGTAAGTATTTTAAATTCATTTGGGAAGGTTTAAGATTGTGAAGAAGTTTAAATATGCTGCGTATTTGCGCATTGGGAACTTTGCATAATGACGTTTTTATTAATGCCACTTTCTTACGGACAGTAGTCAGGGTGATGATACAAGACCAGAGCCAATAAACCTGTTATTTGCTTGTCCTTTCACTACCATATTCTATCGTGCTTGCTCAGAATACGCGTGAATCCTGAAAACATCTTGTTAATATTTAAACAAAGCCAGCAGTCACTTTATTGATCACCCTGTGGATTGGAATACAGATGATTGTGTTAAAGATGTTAATAGACTTTCAATGTACACGTTTTAGAGCTAAGTGTTTGTTGAGGCAGTTCAAGCGCTGCACTTTCAGGCAGCCAGTTCCAGTGTTTGCCTTTTGGACTTACTCGGGAAGGAATACAAAAAAAAAAAAAAAAAAACATTTGTTGAGAACAGCATTTGGGAGAAAACTTAACAGTTTCGAAACACATTTGTAAAGGCATCGGATTCTATTATGGTGTTGCCGAGCTGTTGAACGTTTCTCATTACAGGTTTACTGGATTGCCAAAAAGAATGCTATCTCGAAACATCAGTCTTGTCAAGCCGAAATAGCTCAGTTGGGAGAGCGTTAGACTGAAGATCTAAAGGTCCCTGGTTCGATCCCGGGTTTCGGCAAACAACAAGACGATATTTGTTTTGTATTATTTTGAACTAAAAAAAGAGAGCACATTTATTCTTCAGCGTAATTGGATGAAATAACAGCGTATCAGAGTGCCATTTTCTAATGTGATTAAGAAATGCAAAAAGCATCGTCCCTGGGTGGGCTTGAACCACCAACCTTTCGGTTAACAGCCAAACGCGCTAACCGATTGCGCCACAGAGACCAACCTATTAAGCCGCCAAAGCATACGGCAGTGATTAGCAAGGCGAGATGTTGCAGAACGTGATCGAGGGAGCAGAACTCAGCTGAACCTGAGATCACATCTAAGATGAAAGCAAGACGGGGCAGGAAAGTCTATGTAATCAATTATGGCAGCACAGCATGTGTCTTTTTTGTTAGATAACACCCTGGGAGACAACAGAGCAGTGTGTGTAAATAGCTACAATGGAAACCATATACTTACGACTTAATTTTGATACAGAACTGTGGTCATGTGTAATCTGTTTTCATTATGATAATAAAGCTACAGTTCAGTGGATTATATTTGGAATCTTTGGTTCTGTCATTCACTATTTTCTCAAATAAGATGGCAAATTAATAGCTCAGTTGGTTACAGTGAAAGAAATGAGCACCAGTCAGCCCGGCTAGCTCAGTCGGTAGAGGATGAGACTCTTAATCTCAGGGTCGTGGGTTCGAGCCCCACGTTGGGCGTCCTTTTTAAATACAAATTGAAGATGTTTCTTCGAGACAACGGAGCAATGTCTGATTCTGTTCACATTGTATACAGTATTGCAACAAAATTACTTATTGAATAGAGGCGTGGGTTCAAATCCCACTTCTAACAGTTCAATTTTACTTATTTTTAAAAAGAATAAATTTCTTTATTTTACTATTAAAGATTGTTTTAAGAAAATCAACAGCTGATACCAAACTCTTGTCAGCACTCAATATCATTTTAATTTCCATTTTAAATCCGACTAAAATAGTGTTCCTAACACAAATTGCATTTTTGTTGTAAACAGATTACTTGTTAACGTCACTGAAAAATATTTTGTGTCCAAACAAGTTATTTAACTTGATGGTTTTAATATTCCAAATAACATATTACTTTGAAAAACATCTCCGTCGACCACTGGATCGTGGTCTCAGGCTGGGATGCGAACCATTGAGAACAGTATAAACAATCTATTACTAGACGCATCTTACAGGAGAAATGCCCTCGTTTAACATGCTAGGATGATCGACTTCGGCATTCTCCAACTGCTGTTTACATTTTCTAATACGTTATGAGGAAGAAAAATATTTTGTGTCCGAACGTGTGTTATTTAATTTGATTGTTTTAATATTCCAAATAACATATTACTTTCAAAACATATATTTTTTAATACAGTCCTATTTGAGTATTTAAAATATGGTTATATTCAAATGCCAGCAACGGTGTGTTAATTTAACGAAGCGCCTAACGCCGCTCGGAACGTTCGCATTTTTAAATCCTAACGGTCTCTGCTCAGCTGAGTGGAATGTTCACGAGCCGGTTGCCTAGCAGCGTCTCCCCCTCCTTCTCTGCCCCGCCCTCTCGTCTTCTCTTGTTGCTCCAGCTAGGAGTTCAAATTTAGCTTCGTTATATTAGCGCAATTCTTTACTAACTTTTACAAATTAGCTTATTAGAGGCTCACAAACACACGCGAGGACTTCGTGGCGCAACGGCAGCGCGTTGAACTCAAAAGGCTACGTGTTCAAATCACGTCGAGGTCAAAGGCACGCTCGTTTTTGAAAAAAGAAAAAAAAAACATTTCCAAAATATCCTGACTCCCGAATTCCCAGATTTTATGTTTCCAATCCAGGGATTTCTGTATCAGAAAAAGATCCGGGAATCCGGGATTGGATTCCCTAATTATTATCCATAGATTTCCTTTGTTTACACATGATGCAGCTGGCTGTTTTTCTTTTAAATATCCTCTCTTAATCCGTTGTTGATCTTATTTATGTGTCGGTTAGTGTTAGATACACATGCTGAAGGGCTTCAATCTTCTCTTTCATCCTTCCTCTCCTCCCTGAGCCTCTCCCAGGGAGTGAGTCAGAGGGAGCTGTCCGGTGCTGAACCTCCAGCAGACCAACAGAAAAAGGGCTGAAGCTACGAGCTTCTCCCAGAGCCCAGGCTGGGCACGTCAATGATCTCCCCCTCACTCTGAACTCATTAAAGAGCCAGAGGGAGGAGGGGCTGGAGACAGTGCTGTGTATCAGCTGAGACAGTGACTTTACTGAAGAATTACACAAGTGTTAAACACCACACAGCAGTCTAGGGGATTCAAGGGGAGTCAGAAACAAATAGGACTTATTATTCCAATCAATTCCTTAATAAGTTATATTAAAACGCAACTCAAACAAACAAAACATGCAGTAATTATCGACATTGTCCACAAGAGGGACCATGTTGTCCCTAATGTAGTAGCAGTGAATTACTCCCTCTTTGATTTCATCGCCAGCAGTTATTAAAAGCTTTACTGACATACTGATATAAACATTGCTGCATCTTATAATATCAAATAAACACATTAAATACAAATAAAATAACTTTTCCATTGCTGTGTATTTCACTTGAGGGGCTTGAAGGATATATTAGGTGGCATATTATGCCTTTAGTTTTTGAACGCAGCTGAAAATGCCATAAACATCACAGACTGCAGTTCCTAACTTGCCCACAACAGTGAGGAGCTACCAGCATCAAAGTGTAAGGACCTCATTTATCACACAGCGGTACTGTGTTAACACGCAGTGAGGCTCTGTACCATGTGCTACTGTGTACACCTGCTGTATTCACCAAGCAGTGAAGAGCAGCCTAACCAGTGGTGAACAATGCGAAGGAAAAGTACCGCATGCGGGTCATTTCAATATAATTCATGATGTTAATGGATGGGAAATGTATGCACATTACACCAGAAATACCGCGAGGGAGGGATCTGATATTCAAGACATTGTTCACTGAAGGGTGCTAAAATGTTTGGGTCCTCGGCGCGTGTTCAAATACTGTGTTTGTAAAGCAGGCGGTCTGTACTGTCACAACATTCAGTAAATAGGGCAGCGCACTGGTGATGCTGTGAGCAGAGCAGGGACCATTCACAAATGAGCTAACTGCCAATCCATCCAATCTTATTTTAGAGATCACCCTAAGGTTAAAGCTTAAGAACATTTATATCATTCTGGTCATTTACCAGCTTTTAGTGAATGAGGCCCTGAGTGTCTTCTAGTGTTACTGAAGCCAGTGAGAACTTCACTGCACTTCAATCATGCTGGTACTGCTGTTTAATAAGCAATACTGCTGCATTACACTTTAATGAGTGCATTAAGGACTGTGCTAATCAGGCTCCAATGCTACTCTTAATAGCTGGGCTCTATTGTATAGTCCCACTGTCCTGGAAGTGTTAATGCCAGGGCAGTTACTAATCTTGCTCTGTCAACACACAGTGAAAGTACTGCTTTAAACACACACTCCACACTTGACTCCATTCCAGCTGTGTTGAGTGGAATAAGGGCTTGGCTGATTGGCTCTCATCATATGCTCCTATTAAAGCTGTTCTTTGTCTAGTCCTGCTGTCCTGGGAATGTTCATGCTAAACTGCTAATCTTGCTCTGTCAGAACACACAGCACCAAGCCTGTGTTTACACCACTGCTTGGCTACAAGTGGCTGCTGTGCCAGGGAAGACAATTTGCATAGAAAAGACACTTTGCATTGGCAGCACATGCTTCAGTGCTCTGGGAGTGTTTATAGCCCTGTGAGTTTAACACTTCATGATTGAGAGCTGCCCTTCATGGCAACAGAATCCACAACAACAATGACTTTTATCAGCATCTTCATCTGGGCACTTGTCATCTGCACTCAGGGTAAGAATCATTTAGAAAAACATGTTTAAAGAAATATCTGTTTCTGGGACAATTCTTAATACAAAGTAAAACAGGGAAATTAAAAAGATGAAATGAAAACGTGCTGAAATGTAATGCGTTTTCATTATTTAATTCAGTAATTTATTCTAATTTTCTATATTATTATTTATTATTTTCAGAATCCAGTGGACAGTATACTGTGACTCAGACTCCAGCAGTGAAATCTGTTCTCCCAGGAGACACAGTCGCTCTGAGCTGTAAAGTCAGCAGCGCAGTGTACAGTAACAACGAACTAGCCTGGTACCAACAGAAACCCGGAGAAGCTCCCAAACTCCTGATCTATAGGGCAAGTAACCTTCAGTCTGGGATCCCAACTCGTTTCAGTGGCCGTGGATCTGGGACTGACTTCACTCTGACCATCAGTGGAGTCCAGGCTGAAGATGCAGGAGATTACTACTGTCAGAGTTACCACAGTGGTGGTGTGTTCCCACAGTGCTACACACCCGTACAAAAACCTCTCTCAGCAGGACTGCACAGCGACTGCACTGCTGCAGCTGGGACCTACTGCAGGTGCTGAGGGTGAAGGCAATGAAACGGGACACGGCCTGTGGAGGAGCTCAACTGCACACAAACACACTGACCACAATAACAACACACAGTTAAATGTAGGTATGGATTCAATATTAGTCTATTTAAACAAACTGATTTTGTTGTGACTGCAGGGTCATCTAATAATGTAGTGATGATACCATCTATTCTAAATGTATTTAGGAATTCCAAAACATCATTCAATTATTCAAAGAATTGAAACTATGTAACTCACATTTTTTCTATCTGATTCTCATATGAAGATGTTCATGAATCATGATGCCTACACATTTAATTAAGGATATGGAAGCTGTTAAGAAATTAATGAATGAATGCTCTGATATAAAAAGCTGCAGGTCCCTTTTTCAAAGCTAAAGAAAGTGTAATTGCAGCTGTACAGGATCTGCTATGGCTCCTCAACATTAAGCAGGGACTGAAGGGAGCCGCTGTGTGTGATTAAAGACACAGGAGAGGAATGAATTGAATCCAGTCAGCCCTCAATCAGGA
This sequence comes from Acipenser ruthenus, assembly GCF_902713425.1. Classification (NCBI taxonomy): domain Eukaryota; kingdom Metazoa; phylum Chordata; class Actinopteri; order Acipenseriformes; family Acipenseridae; genus Acipenser; species Acipenser ruthenus. Next base: position 1,624,365 of record NC_081220.1, read on the forward strand.
GCTGGGATGCAGTAGTGAGGGAGAATGGAGAATGCCATGAGGAGAGTTATTGTACAAGAACAGAGCAGCAGTGAAGAGCAGTCATGCACAGTGGAGCCCCTCTTCTCTCAGTGTCAGTCCAGTATTCCAGCTCTCTAAAGGGCTCCACTGACTCCACACATCACACAGCTCACTGCAAACACAGCAGCTCTGCACACTGACACTGCACTGCTCCAGCCTCACAGAGGGGTGCTCTTTTAAACCTGGATTCTGTGGCTTCACACAGTGACCACGGCTCATTTTATAGCGCCTTTCACAGCCACAACCCTTCCTTTATGAGCAGCACAATATTTATGAACAGATTTCAAAACAATCTAAAAGTGCCCCCAGCCCCTCCCCAGCACCCCCAGTGCAGCACTGCCCCTCACACTGACCCCCTGTCCCATACTGCACACTCTGGGGCTTCATGAAGAGCAGCAGTGATTCAGGGGCCGTGAAAGACAGTGAAGTAGATGTTCCATTTAGAAGAGTAAGAAGCTGGCAAAATGAGAACAATGAAAAGAAAAATGACAGGTCCATTACTTGTACAGCAGCAGCAACACATGGGAAGGTATAACACTAGGGTTAGGGGTAGGACACTACATACCCTTTAATTCTCAATAGGATTGAAATAATGACACAAACACAAACATTATTGTCAGTTTAGACAGACACACAGATTAGACAGCAGTGATATACTGAGAGCTTTGACTGGGGTAAAAATAGAAGAAAACAGTAAAAGTGGCCCAACCCTATGAAGCCCCACTGGTGCTCACGGCTCAGATCTCACTTAACTGCCTGGGACAGGATTTGTATAAAGGAAGGTGCTTTGCATACCTGTGCCTGCCTCACTGCTCTACACAACAGCTAGAATAACTGCACTGCTCCATTGCTCAGGGTTTTTAAAGCTGACAGTTCAGCCCTTTCACAGTCACTGAGACACACAGAGAACATGGCTTCACTGGGGCTCCTCCTCTGCACACTGGCACTCTTTGCTCATGGTATGAAATCCTCATTATTATGAATTATTATTAATATCAGCACTTCCTCAGCACACAGTGGAATGCAGTTAATGGACGAGGCTGTTGACTCGGTGGGTTGATGTTCTGTGTTTTTGTTTTCACAATCCAGCGGTCAGATTGTCCTGACTCAGAGTCCCACAGCGGAGTCTGTCTCTATAGGAGGGAGTGTCACTCTGAACTGCAGATCCAGTAGCTCTGGTTTTACCAGCAGTCTAGCCTGGTATCTGCAGAAACCCGGAGGAGCTCCTAAACTCCTCTTCTCTTCACTGAATAGCCGAGTCTCTGGAGGTCCAGCTCCATTCACTGACAGCAGGTCAAGAACAAACTTCATGCTGACCATCAGTGGAGTCCAGGCTGAAGATGCAGGAGATTACTACTGTCAGCAGCACTATAGCTTCCATTCATTTGATCTCAAGAAACACACTGCAGATATTAATACTGACCACAAGAGGGAGCCAGAGCACCACTGCTGTCCATAATGTAATAACAGTACAGTAATAAGACATTTGAAATAGGCAGCAGTTACCAACCCAGTCAGCCCAGTTCTCCCATTGTTAACACAAGGCTCCTCACACCCAGTCATCTAAACACTACAGTGTGGTCTGTGTCTGGAGGAAGGAGCGGCTCACAGTGATGACTCAACACTTATGGGCCAGTTCATTCTGAACAGGCAGATTTCTAATGTCCCTCCTAAAGAGCAGGAAAGCATTGAGAGGCTAAACTTAAAACTACAGGAAGGATAATCTAACTGTACTGTGAGTCACCCAACCCTATCAAGTCCCACCTGTGTTCACAGCTCAGATATCTGTGGTCTGTGACACTTATTGAAACAGAAGTGCAGCGCTTAGAACACATATACAAAAAGAACTAATCCACCCTTCTATTAAATTGTGAACTTAGTGTTTGATTGAATCCCTCTCTGTGTTTGTATAGCCTGGAAACAGGCATCAGTGCCCTGCCAAGCTGCACACACTGCCATCATTCATACTGGCCACAAGAGGGAGCAAGAGCACCACTGCTGTCCATAATGTTTACTTGCTCTTATCTACCCCCTATTTTACTGCAATTAATCCTGTACTTTTGAGTAGTGTAAGCTGTCACAAGTGTTATTTAATTTGTAGTATTTTGTATTTAATTATATTCTGATGTAACTATCACTGACACTGTTATCTGCTCCGTTATTGAATCGTATTTTGTCGTATACTTGTACTTGCTAGAACTAAAGTCATTGTATTTATCTTGCTCTTAATTGTATTAATACTTGTACTGTGATTCTTGAAATGTATTTTTGTTTACGACTGTAAGGTCACCCTTGATAAGGGCATCTGCTAAGAAATAAATAATAATAATAATACACACACACAGACACACACACTGTCACACACACACACACTCACACACACACACACACACAATGACACACACACACACTGACACACGCACGCACACACAGACACACACACTGATACACACTGACACACACACATACAAACAAACACACTGACTTATATCTCTACCTTGCTTGATCACGTGTACAGTTTTTTAAAAGGCTAACCAAATTTCTTTCCATAGACAGTAAGGGGGCGCTTGTGTCCCTCTCTCCAAGACTGGCCGCACAGTGTGGATATAGCTTAACCGTTGACTTCTTGGGAAATGGCAAGTTCCTTGCTTCTGTGCTGAGCTGCATTGCTCAGAACACAGTGAGTCATCATTTTATTTCTTGTGAACTTGTTTCTAATGGTGACATGCTGGGACTAACTTTAGCCTTTGTTTCCAGAATGATGAGACCTACAAGCTGACTGTACAAATCAGTCTCTTCTCAAACAGTGCTATGACTTCAGCTTCCTCCTATGTTCAGAGCATGACATGCCGCTATTCTCCATGGGCAGAGAGGGAGATTGTGTGTGAAAGAAACTACATGGAGGTAAGGGATGTCAGGATGTGATAATGCTGTTTCAGTATAACTTTTTGGGTTGTGTGCGTATTTTAATTGTCACTACAGAAGTGCTTCACTCATGACTAATGTGAATTCTCTTTAGGTTTGTGTGAGAAGAGGGGTGCCACTTATTGAGCCAAACTTTGTTCAAGATGATCCTGATTGGTCCCTTGCATACCCTGAGGTAGAATCATGTGACTTTGCATTTGCTTCATTCATGTCCCCTTGGTCTTACCTATTGAGGTCTACTCTACTGTCTCATCTAGAGGAAGCAAAATCTAACGGCCCCCTTAACTTTAACCTGTCTCCCAAGAGGGTGGCCATATTGGAATTGTGTGATATTTAAGGCATTGGCTTTGCATGCATGTATTCTGTGATTGCTTTGATAGAAATTGATTGTGGAGAAATTAACCCTTGTTGGTGTAAGCCTTGTATTTCAACCACTGAGGTAGTGGCTTCATATGTGCAGGGCTATAAATCCTTCATGATAAATGTGTCCTGATTTACCTTTTTGAGGACTGCTGCATAGGAGCAATTTAGGTGTCCTAAAGTTTGGTACACTGATGTATTAAGGTCCAGTACAAATGAATGGCTGTAAACTCTGCCTGTATCGGATCAAGACAACATGCTTTCACATAGGCTTTCGTACGAAGTTGTATTTGAGGATTTACTCTGTTCCCTTAGATATCCGCTGAACCTAGAACAGTTTCAGTGATGTGTCATTAAACTTTCAACTTTCAGTTTTAGTTCCTGTTTATTAAACATGACATCTGCTATGACCATTCCTTTAGACTGGGGATGCTTTGTGTTCAAACTTCCTAATCTAATGAGATTTTCTTCTGCTAGGCAACTGCTGCTGACAACAGCATCTGGAAAATTGTGTTCCATCTCCCAGCAAATAGAAAGACAACCATGACTGTTGCTCAGGCCATGACAAATGGCTATGGCATAAACACTACACCATCTCGAATTCTGGTTAGAGCTGCATACAACTCCACAGAAAGCCAGCCTCAGGTGGTAAGTAGTCTAGGCTTCATTGTTGTCTAGTACAGTATATCCAGACTATGAAGGTAGATTTAGTCTTGCTTTTATTTTAGTAAAAGTTCCCCCTCCCCTCCAACAGATCCAAACTGTACCAATGGCTGTGCTAAGATCAACCACCTTTTATAAGCAAAGATGGATGGTCATGATGGTGGACACTGCAGTTACATGTCCTACTGGTGAGTAAGCTTATGGAGGGCAACGGTGCTCAAGAACTGTTCTAGGTTTATGTATGAATTTTCTATACCAAGTCTATGGTGTTCCTTTCTGTCAGATGGAACAGCCTTCACAGAACAGATGATTACATGGAATGTTCCCCGTGTTCTACCTCCTCTTGTTCCGACACCACAAATTACTACCCTTCATGTTCAAATGGGAGTTGATGGCCACAAGCTTGACCCTGCAACGATTCATAATAGAGATTATAAACTGGATGTCGGTCCCCAGCTAATCACGGTACAAATTCCTGTGGGAGCTGATGGTGGATATTACAAGGTATGTAGAAGTTCAACATCTTCTTCTAAATCCTTCATTTTAAAGCTTTCCTCCTAAGATTCTTCTGTGCTTTCAGAACCATGTATTGGACAACACCTATGTGGTCTCTTACTCTATTGAACCAATGCTGGAGCATACCTGGCAAGATGGGCCTGAGAAGACCAAGTACACAGTACTTCATCCAATAACCACTCCTTTCATGCCTCGGCCACCAGTTGTCACAAACAGTATGTAGAACTTGTCCACATGCAGTAAATCAAAGGGATTTGTTGCAGTGCTCCACTTCATATCCTTCATTTTAACTGCATGCTTTAATTTCAGACACTGTTCCTAAAGCCAGAGTGTTCAATGTGACCCTGGGGACATTCCTGCCTGATGTGGAGCTGGTCAAAATTATAGTTGGACCAGAGATGTTAACTGTGCCAGAAGCCAACCTAAAAGGTTATAATGTCCAGGAGCATGTCTTTCCCAATGGATCCAAGATCTACACTCTCCAGGTGCCATTTGAGGACCCCAATGTGAAGCAAAAGGTAAAATCCCACCTGTTCAACCATCCAATTGCCCTTTGAAAACACTTGCTTCCTGTGGACGTGTTGCTTGCTGTCTGACTTTGGGTTTAATCCTACAAACCTTTGCTCTTCTTTCAGGTAACTCCTCCAGACACCAGAACCTACATTCTGCCCCTGACCTACTTGCTGAATATAGTGCCAGAGAATACACCCTTTACTCATCCTGCTGTAGTTGAAGCCATTCTCAAAGACATCAGTAAGTGCCTGACTATTTGTTCTACAACTACCTTTTTCTAACCAATCCAGTCCATTGCCCTGACAACTGCTCTTCCTCTTGCAGTTCAACCTACAGTAACTGGCTACTGTGATGGTGCTGCATTCTATACCATGGTAACATATGGCAACATGGGTCGCAACTGTATTCCTTTTGTGGGCTCAAGAGAGCTTGGTGGAAGTCTGCTTGCCCTGTACAAGTATAATGCCAACTCTACCAATTTCTGGATGACTGTCCCATACAATTCAGTTGATGCCACATATGAAGTAAGTGATGGAACTTTAAAATGTGTTTAGCTGTTTGGGTTCAACACATTACTGACCTGATGTATTGTCTCTGTAGGTGATCAGTTCTTCAGGCATCAGAAGCAGACTTGACTTGACCTTGAAGGATATTGGGACCATGGTTGTGGTGGCTGACTTCTCCCTGTCCTGCAGTTTCCCTACAAAGGTGATTGGTAACTCTCTTGCAAACAAAGCCTTCTTTAGAATGGCCAAAGTTTGCATGAAGTGGTATTGAAGCTATAATCTGTTTCCTTAACCTGGATCCAAATGCTGTGTTTCAGATTGCTTCACCAATGGAACTATGGCAGCTCTTGCTGTGAAAGTGGAATCTGTCCCCAGCTTGTCTCCAAGTCAACTAACTCTAAGGGTTCCAAGTTGCCGGCCTCTTCAGTCTGATGCTATCAATGCGGTTTTCTACTTCAATGTCAACTCCTGTGGCACAACTAGAAGGGTTAGTATTGACCACATTTAAAACCATATTTTGAGGAGGTTAAACATATTGACAAGTTGGCCACAACACCCCTGGATCAATCTGGGGAGCCATGGTGACCTGTGTTTCTATCCGCTGAATTACTTGCATGAATTGTGGACATCTGAAGGATGCCACCTTTGTATTGAACTGCTTGTCCAGTTGACAAAGGTGTGACACATGACATGACTATTGGTTATGGCATTGCATGTGCTGCCTAGAGACCTTTTGGGTCAATTGCAGTGAACTGGAAGGAGCGTACTTACTGGGGATGATCCCGTGGTGAGGCCGGGACTAAACTAATACATGAGTTAATACCAATTACAGCTCAAGAGTCACCAGCTGTGTATTTGCAACAAATCCAAAATAACTGCTGTTGCCTTCCTAGAGGTTACTAAAACAATACCATATTAGTATAGCAGTTTCTGTAGACAGGCTTGAGGTATCATACTAACTGTAACAATCATGAGGTCCCATAAGTGTTCAATTATGAAATTGCAATATTCATTACCAATGATTTTTTTTAAATTTTTAAATTGTGAAATTGGTACTACATTAGTACCAAAGCTGGGGATGATCCAGAGTACCATATTAGCTAGGATTGCAATCAAATTGAGTATCCTTGTGGTTGAGGCTGAAACTCTGCTAACCCCATCTCCTCTTTCCAGGTTGAGAGTTGTCACTATCTGGTCAATGACACCAAGGTAGTACAGTTCTTGTACCAGAAAAATCCTGCACCTGTAGTCCAGCCTGGCGTGGGGGACCTTGCGGTCATCATGCGGCTTGCATTGGGTAGGACTTGGCAATTGAGATAATATAGATGCTCTAGTAGCGTGTTTCCACCTATAAAATTCTCCCTTGCATCTCTGCAGATTCAACCTACAACAACTTCTATGGCGCTCGGGATTACCCTGTTGTGAAGTACTTGTGAAGACCTTTGTATTTTGAGGTAGAACTCCTGTACAGCAGGGATCCACAGGCTGAATTGTTTTTGGAGAACTGCTGGGCAACTTATTCTGCTGACAGGAATAGCTCTCCCAAGTGGGATGTTGTTGTGGACAGGTAAGATGCTGGAATATGATATTGCTGCTACAAAACCTAGGGATTGGAGTTGTGGCTGATGTGCTCCTGACCTACTTTCTCTTCCTAGCTGTGAGAACTCTGCAGATGAGTACTTGACCATCTTTCACCCAGTCTCCAGCAATGCAAGAGTGCTGTTCCCTTCCCATCTGAAGAGGTTTGAAGTGAAAATGTTTTCCTTCACAAGCGGCCGGGATGCACTGAAAGGACAGGTAAAGTGGAGTGTTGGGATGGGGGTCTTGTACCACCATGCACGGTTTGGATTGCTTTGCAAGCAGCAAATAGTCTCTGTGCTCAAATCTTTAGTGAGTTGGAATGAAAACATATAACTGCACTTTTGCAAGAAACACTTACTATGATGCAATACATTTTTCAATTCAGTACTCCTCATTGGATGATGGTACTGCCTGATCTATTGATGCTTGTTTTGCTTGACAAGGTGTGCTGTCTTTCAGATTGACTTCCACTGCAGTGTTGTGATATGTGATTCAAACCGGCCATCAGACAGCCTCTGTAGCAGACGGTGCATTCCAGGGAAACAGAGGCTTGGTAAGAGCTCTGTCTGTTGGGGGGAGGGGGGGACATTTTGCATGCATTTTTGTTCCTTTGTTTTGATGGGCTCCTCCTAATTCCTCCTGTAGGTCGCAGTGCTGAAGGGATGGATGGTGGTGCAGTAATGGCATTTGTGTCTTCTGGCCCAATTGAGCTGAAGAGAGATGGATCCCTTCACTTTATGCCTAGAAGCGGTAATATGCATGATGTGACAATTGCAGTTCAAGTAAAATATGTAACTATCTCTTTATATTCCACTAACTATTTCTTTCTTCTTGCAGGCCAATTCAATGTGTGGTTCCTTCTGGGAGCTGCAATGGGTGTGTGTTCAGTGGTTGTCTTTGTAGCTGGAGTTGTATATTTTTGGGAAATGCCCAAAAGTGTGTTTTGATAAATAAAAATCTTGCTTGTAAAGACTGTTTTGGTTTGTATTTATTTTTTTCTCTTTTGGTGGGTGCTTGACTAATTCTACACAGATAATATATTCATGTGTGTCAGAATGGCCATGTTAATGGGATTCTCTCCTCCTTACTGCATTGAATGCTTTGCTTGTTTCCTGATCAGGCCATTCTCAATATGGTGTGTTATTCAAGGACCCTTCATTAATTCATTGTGAACCCAGGGGCAGAGTTTCCTCCTCCATGGAGCTGTAACCCTATTTTTATATTCCTTCTTGCTTTTGATCTGCTACCTTCAGTATGCAAAGTTTTTAGGGTGAAATTATCAATATAATTTATCATGTTCTAGCATCACAGAAAGTGTGTAGATTTATTTGGGTTTGTTGTCTTTTTCTGTTATGAATTTCAAGTTTTTGTTTTGTTCACTGCGGTTTATACGTCTTTTACTGGAAGTGGTCCCTGGTGAGAGCTCCAAGTAAGGTATTAGTTTAGCTTTTCAGTTTTCAATACTGTGTACAAATGAGTCTTATTTTACTGAGGAACTAGTTAAACAAACCACTACTTGGCAACATGTTCTCTTCATGTTTGTTTTGATTGTGGTTTATATAGCCTGTTACTGGTTAAACTCATTTTACGGAACACGTTCCATAACAAACCGGTACACCCGATGCGGGGAATCTTTAGATCCGCGCACCAGTCTGAACCAGAAGTTCCATTCTTTGAGCTGTTCGATTAAAATACAGTATATATGAGAGAGTGCTGAGTTATTGGAACTAAATTCACTACACCAGCTGGCAACCCCTTGTGTAATGTGTTTATATTATACAGAGGATGCTGAGTTTGATGCAAGACTCGAGCAGGCGCATTCATATTAAACCTGCTCGCAGACTCTCCGGCACCGTCACTCTGAGTGTTCTTTGAAACAGACTGAGTTTATATTTATATTCATGTTGGGTTAATCAGAGATGATTATCGGCGGCCCGTCTGTAGTACTACCGGAGATTTTAATTGCACAGTTTGTACCGCTCAGTGCAGCGCCGTCCCGTTTGTAACACGGTACGTGAACTGCATTCTGCTAAACAAAACATCACAACAGCAGCAGCAGCGCCATCTACTGGACAAAACCCAGACATACACGTTAAACAATGATCCAGTTCAATATCTACAAAGACTAAACAAGAAACTATTAGCGAAGCCCCGAAAAAGAAAATATTCTAAAAACGGTTTAAAATCAAATGTTTAATTGTTAATCTCACCATTTTTAGTTACTGTAGAACTACTTCTCTCAGAGGATGGTGACACAAAGAAAAATTATTAAAATAAGGTTTTAAGTCTTCTTTATTTACCAACAACACACTCATAGACCCATTTAATAATAGCAATAATACACTCCAGGGTCTGTGTGTTCTCATGAGATATATCACCACTTCCTGGGCGGTTGAAGAACTCGACTTCGTCTAGTGCCTCCCAACGCACCCAAGGCGTGGTGATATTACCTCATGATAACACACACACCCTGTCGTGTATTACTGCTTCATTAATGTAGTCATTAGGTTTATATGTCACATTCCTTTGTTGTCACTGTATTGATTTAGATATTCGGGTTGGATACCTCGGAAGCCAGCGGAACTCCAGCGTTTCTCCGACAACCACTGATAACCCCTCCCGTGATGATCGGCGCTGCCATGACAACCCATGACATCACCCGCACAAGTTACAACACGGCGAGTCATTTTTTGTAGCACAGTATTAACGTGTTATTGTTTTCACAAAATAACATCAATAAGATTATCAGATCACCTGCTAGTGTGTACTAAACAAAACCTCAAATATCAGTGAATTGATACAGAGACAAGCCGTGGCACCAGCAAGGGGTTAAAATGAAATTAATAAATAAATTACGACATGAAACAAAAATACATGTGGGTGTATTTCAATCAAAAATCCATGCATCCATAATACTGATTATGATCCCACAGCTAATTCTTTACAAATTATCAATTTCTATGTTTCTCGGAGTGCTAATGTGGTGTACATATTAATGGATTTTAGAAATCAGCTATGCTAGTCTGCCCCTCAAACAGTTTTAAATATAATTTAGATTTAAATGGCAGGTAGTATATAAATCAATTTCTAAAACAGGTCGCATTTTGTAATTTAAATAGGCCTACGTATGAGCTACCAAAACGTATTTTTGTTTCATGTCGTTATTAATGTATTTACTTATTTATTTGGTTAAACTTGAATCCAGCCTTACATTTTAACTAATTGAAGTTACCACAGCGTGTCTATGTATGAATTACTGACGAGTAATATTTGTGATTTGATTACTCTAGCAGATGAACTGATAATGTATGGATGTTATTTTGTGAAAACAATACAATATTAAAAAAGAAATACTACAACATTTAATAAATACATAAATTATACACCAAACTGTAGCACATTTGTTTAGTCTTAATATCATAACAAATATACTTATTATAAATACACACTTCTTTTTATTCGTTGGAAAACAGTCTGGAACTGAAGAATTTTTTTTTTTTTAATACAGTCCTATTTGAGTATTTAAAATATGGTTTTCTTCAAAATTAAAATGCCAGCAACGGTGTGTTAATTTAACGAAGCGCCTAACGCCGCTCGGAACGTTCGCATTTTTAAATCCTAACGGTCTCTGCTCAGCTGAGTGGAATGTTCACGAGCCGGTTGCCTAGCAGCGTCTCCCCCTCCTTCTCTGCCCCGCCCTCTCGCCCTCTCTCGTTGCTCCAGCTAGGAGTTCAAATTTAGCTTCGTTATATTAGCGCAACTCTTTACTAACTTTTACAAATTAGCTTATTAGGGGCTTCGTGTTTTTAAGATGGTTCAGGTGCAGTCCGGGCAGACTGACTGGAGCATCATTACAGTATACCGCACTGCTATTATCTACAATTAATAATTCAGCTATATTCATATTCAGAATGTAAAACAGTATTAAGACAGGGTCCAGTATTATAAATAAATAAACATGCTTTAAGAGAAACAGCAGTGATGTTTATTGACCATTCCCATACATTCTCTATATGTTTCTACATTGTGGTTGCACAGGGACAAGGGACTCAGTGATGTTTTAAAAAAAATAAAAAATACTAGAGCCCACAATTAACCAATATAGAAAGGAAGGGGGGAGAAATGTATTGCCTGTGTGCAGTACCTTACACTTTTCTCTATTAAATGTCATTTGCCATGTGTCTGCCCAGTTCTGAATGCTGTCTAGATCATTTTGAATGACCTTTGCTGCTGCATCCAGGGCGACTTATAGTCGTAAACCAAAATACATTTCAAGAATCACAGAGCAAGTAATAATACAATTAAGAGCAAGATAAATACAATGACTTTGGTTCTAGCAAGTACAAGTACGACAAAATACAATTCAATAACGGAGCAGATAACAGTGTCAGTGATAGTTACATCAGGATATAATTAAATACAAAATACTACAGATTAAATAACACTTGACAGATTAGAGTACTCTAAAGTACAGGATTAGATGCAGTAAAATAGGGGGCAGATAAGAGCAAGTGAAGCGCATTTAAGGAATAGTGATGTGTCCAGAGGGAAAAACAGAGGAGTTCTACAGGTGCTGTCTGAAGAGGTGAGTCTTGAGGAGGCGCCGGAAGGTGGTCAGGGACTGGGCAGTCCTGACATCTGTAGGAAGGTCATTCCACCACTGCAGGGCGAGGGTGGAGAAGGAGCAGGTTATGGAGGCAGGGGAGCGTAGAGGAGGTAGAGCCAGTCCTCTAGTGCAGGAGGAGCGGAGAGGTCGAGTGGAGGTGTAGTGAGAGATGAGGGTCTGGAGGTAGCTGGGTGCAGTCTGGTCAAGGCATCTGTAGGCTAGTACAAGAGTCTTGAACTGGATGCGAGCGGTGATTGGGAGCCAGTGGAGTGAGCGGAGCAGTGGGGTTGCGTAGGAGAAGCGAGGCAGAGAGAACACCAGGCGAGCAGCGGAGTTCTGGATGAGCTGGAGCGGAGAGGTGGCGGACGCAGGGAGGCCAGCCAGGAGGGAGTTGAAGTTGTCTAGATGGGAGAGTACCAGGGCCTGGACCAGGAGCTGTGTAGCGTAGTTGGTGAGGAAGGGTCGGATTCTTCATATGTTGCTCAGGAAGAATCGGCAAGTGCGTGTCTGAGTGGAGATGTGCTGGGAATAAGAGAGGCATGGGTCCAGGGTGACTCCGAGTTTCTTAGCTGAGGAGGAGGGAGAGAGTGTGGTAGATTCCAGAGGAATGGAGATAGAGAGATCAGAGGAGGAGGAGGAGGGAAAGAAAAGGAGGTCAGATTTAGAGAGGTCAGATTTAGAGAGAATCTGAGCATCATCAGCATAGAAATGGTCTGAGAAACCATAGGATGCGATGAGGGGGCTCAGGGAGCAGGTGTAGAGAGAGAAAAGGAGAGGACCCAAGACTGACCCTTGGGGGACTCCTGTTGTGAGTGGGCGAGGTGTGGAAGTTACTCCACGTCAGGTTACTTGGTATGTGTGGTTGGATAGTTAAGAGGAGAACCAGGCCAGAGCAGTGCCAGAGATTCCCAGTTCAGCGAGAGAGGATAGTAGAATTGAGTGATCGACAGTGTCAAAGGCAGCAGAGATGTCGAGGAGAATTAGGACAGAGGACAGAGAGTGTGGAGTAGTGGTTAGGGCTCTGGACTCTTGACCGGAGGGTCATGGGTTCAATTCCCGGTGGGGACACTGCTGCTGTACCCTTGAGCAAGGTACTTTACCTAGATTGCTCCAGTAAAAACCCAACTGTATAAATGGGTAATTGTATGTAAAAATAATGTGATATCTTGTAAGTCGCCCTGGATAAGGGCGTCTGCTAAGAAATAAATTATTATAATTATAGAGAGGCTGCTCTTGCAGAGTTCAGTGAGTTAGTGACAGACAGGAGGGCGGTTTCAGTGGAGTGAGCAGAGCGGAAGCCAGATTGGAGAGAGTCGAGCAGAGAGTGGCTGGACAGAAAAGCAGAGAGCTGGCGGTGTACAGCCCGCTCTAGGGTTTTGGAGAGGAAGGGTAGGAGGGAGACAGGACGGTAGCTCTGGAGGGAGGTGGGGTCGAGGGTGTTTTTTGAGGAGGGGAGTGATAGAGGCTTGTTTGAAGGCAGAGGGAAAGATACCAGAAAGGAGAGAGGTGTTGAGAAGGGAGGAGATGAAGGGAAGTAGAGCAGGAGCAGCAGCTTGAAAGAGGTGAGTAGGGAGGGGGTCCAGGGCACACGTGGTGGGTTTGTGACCCTGGAGCAGGGAGGAGAGGTCAGAGTCTGAGAGGGGAGAGAAGCTGGAGAAGGAGGGTGAGTTAGTAGGGGATGCAGTTGGTGTAGGGGTTGGAGTAGGAGGGGGTGCGGGGGAGGAAGTGGTGTTAAAGAGTTTGCGGATATCTGAGATTTTAGAAGAGAAGAAAGAGGCAAAGTCATCAGAAGAGATAGAGGAGGGAGGAGGAGTGGGGAGGGTTTAGGAGGGAGGAGAAGGTAGAGAATAGTTTACTTGGGTTGTTAGTGGAGGCTTGGATTACAGATTGGAAATAAGTACATTTAGCAGAGGAGAGAGTAGAGGAGAAGGAGGAGAGGAGAGTGCGGTAAAGGTCTAGGGCAGCAGGGAGTTGGTTCTCTTCCATTTCTTTTCAGCAGATGTGATTCTTTCTGAGCGGAGCGCAGAGGAGAGCCAGGGTTGGGGAGAGGAGGGGCGAGCAGGTCGGAAGCTGAGGGGACAGAGGGAGTCGAGGGAGGAGTGAGGAGAAGAGGGTGGAGGTAGCAGAGTCTATGGAGAGTTGTGAGAAGGAGTCGATAGGAGGGAGGTGAGAGAGAGCAGTGGAGGCAAGGACACAGGGGGAGAGAGCGGAGGTTACGACAAGAGGTGACAGTGGGGGTAGGAGGAGCGGGGAGAGACAGAGAAAAAGAGAGGGTGAGGTCCAGTTGACAGCCAGCTTTGTGGGTAGGGGGGGTGGAGAGAGACAGAAGTCGAAGGAGTGAAGGAGAGGGAGGAATCCGGCAGAGTGGCTGGGGTTGGAGAGATGGATACTGAAGTCACCTAACAGGACAGTTGGGGTAGACAGAGAGGACGGAGGAGAGTAGATAGTCAAGTTCATCTAGAAAGTGAGCGAGAGGTTCAGTGGGACGGTACAGTACAATTAACAGGAGTTCACAGGGAGAGGTTAGTTGGACAGTATGAAATTCAAAGGTATTAAAAGAGAGTGAGGAGAGGTCGGAGGGGACCGAAAAGAGTAAGGAGGGTGAGAGGAGAAGACCAGTCCCACCTCCCTGTCCAGTGACAGTATGGGACAGGATGTAGAGAGAGGACAGGGCAGCAGGAATTACAGTGTTATCAGGGGACAGCCAGTTTTCAGTGAGAGCAAGGAAATCGAGAGAGAGAGAGGTGGGAGGCAAAGGCAGAGATGAAATCAGCTTTGTTAGCAGAAGAGTGACAGTTCCAGAGTGCACCAGAGAGTGTGCGGGAGGGGGGGGAGAGACAGAGGGATGAGGTTAGAGGGGTTGGAGGAGCAGCGGCGGAGAGAGGGCAGAGGACGAGGACGAGAGGACAGAACAGGGATGTGAGAGACAGTTACAGCAGGACAGGTAAGACAAATAGGCACAGTGGGAGCGGTGGGGTGGAGGGTACAGACCTGACTAGTAGATGGCTTCTTCCAGAGCGCTGTTAGGTTCGGATCTATTCGAACAGCATCTCAGCGCAGGCCTCCCCTCACTGCATTCCCACAGCTAGACTCCCACAGCTAGACTCCCACATCTAGACTCCCAGCTCTTTTGTTGAGGCTCTTCTGTTTGCTGGCACTTCTTGCTGGCGTGGAAATAGGCTGCCTAATATATATATATATATATATATATATATATATATATATATATATATATATATATATATATATATTCTACCGGTCAAATGTTTTAGAACACCCCCATTTTTCCAGTTTTTATTGAAATTTAAGCAGTTCAAGTCCAGTGAATAACCTGAAATGGTACAAAGGTAAGCGGTAAACTGCCAGAGATTAAAAAAAAAAGTTTAGGTTACCAAAAACTGAAAAATAATGTACATTTCAGAGTTATACAAAAAGGCCTTTTTCAGGGAACAAGTAATGGGTTAACAACCCAAAAAGTTAGATTATTTATTTCAATATCGTTATAGCTATAAACGATGCATGCATTTTACAATAGCAATTGCTATTTGACAATGACCAATAAGTAATTTTGTTGCAATACTGTATACAATGTGAACAGAATCAGACATTGCTCCGTTGTCTCGAAGAAACATCTTCAATTTGTATTTAAAAAGGACGCCCAACATGGGGCTCGAACCCACGACCCTGAGATTAAGAGTCTCATGCACTACCGACTGAGCTAGCCGGGCTGACTGGTGCATGGTACATTCACTGTAACCAACTGAGCTATTAATTTGTCATCTTATTTGAGAATATACTGAATGACAGAACCAAAGATTCCAAATATAATCCACTGAACTCTAGCTTTATTATCATAATTAAAACAGATTACACATGACCACAGTTCTGTATCAAAATTAAGTCATAAGTATATGGTTTCCATTGTAGCTATTTACACAAACTGCTTTGTTGTCTCCCAGGGTGTTATCTAACAAAAAGACATATGCTGTGCTGCCATAAAGGATTACATAGACTTTCCTGCCCCGTGTTGCTTTCATCTTAGATGTGATCTCAGGTTCTGCTGTGTTCTGCTCCCTCGATCACGTTCTGCAGCATCTCGCCTTGCTAATCACACCCGTATGCTTTGGCGGCTTAACAGGTTGGTCTCTGTGGCGCAATCGGTTAGCTGTTAACCGAAAGGTTGGTGGTTCAAGCCCACCCAGGGACGATGCTTTTTGCATTTCTTAATCACATTAGAAAATGGCACTCTGATACGCTGTTATTTCATCCAATTACGCTGAAGGATAAATGTGCTCTTTTTTTAGTTCAAAATAATACAAAACAAATATCGTCTTGTTGTTTGCCGAAACCCGGGATCGAACCAGGGACCTTTAGATCTTCAGTCTAACGCTCTCCCAACTGAGCTATTTCGGCTTGACAAGGCAAGTGTTTCGAGGTAGCATTCTTTTTGGCAATCCAGTAAACCTGTAATGAGAAACGTTCAACAGCTCGGCAACACCATAATAGAATCCGATGCCTTTACAAATGCGTTTCGAAACTGTTAAGTTTTCTCCCAAATGCGGTTCTCAACAAATGTTTTTTTTTTTTTTTTTTTGTATTCCTTCCAGAGTCCAAAAGGCAAACACTGGAACTGGCTGCCTGAAAGTGCAGCGCTTGAACTGCCTCAACAAACGCTGAGCTCTAAAACGTGTACATTGAAAGTCGTTGTTAATTTTTAAAGGTCTGTTAAGCTTAAAGGTACCAATCATTACTTGCTGTACTTTAAATTTCTTCAAAACTAGTATTTCTATAGCTATGTTCTCTATCTCATGCAAGGAAGTGTTAATATGACTTTATTACCCAACTGTGTCAATGAAGACTGGTCAACAGTAATTTCGGATTCACTTTAATTTATTGTGCAGTATCAAATGAAACATAAAAATGAATCGCAATACAATAAATCTCTGTTTGATCGCTATACAATCAATATGTTGTATAGGCTAAATTGTATAAATAAATGTCCGGAAACAGTCAAATTCAAACACGTTAAAAAATTAAATAGTGCAGAATAAAAACAAAGGCGTCTTTGACCTCGACGTGATTTGAACACGCAAACTTCAGATCTGGAGTCAGACGCGCTACCGTTGCGCCACGAAGTCCTGGGGTAATGCCAGCTTATTATGCAATGCTAGAGTGTACAGCAAGCATGCCAAACACATGGTTATGCCGACGCTGATACTAGGAAAACACTCGGTATCACCAGGGTCATGGGAAACAGCCGACTCAATACGTGTTCGTAGCCAGCAGGGCTATTAAGTTGTCGGAAGTGGGTTTGATTCTCAGCTTTAAAAGTAAAGAAAACATAAAACAATGCGATTTGCTTTTATAAATTTCATTATTTGAAACGTGGGCATAAACACAGTTGTACTGGCTGGGAATCGTCTCTGGTCAATTACTTGGAAAGCAGCTATGCTGACCAATATATCACCAATAGGGAAAAGCTGGCAGTACTGAGTGACACAGAAGACGGATTCTCTCAGCGCGTCTCCTCTGAATGCGCACTGGCACAAAGGGGCTTTTCTCATCTAATGTTTGCACTGTGTTTTTTGCTGTGTTGATTGTTATTTGTCTATTTTGTTTGGTGCACGGGTGAAACGGAGTTCGTAATTAAAGTATTTTTTTGTTTTGTTTATCACAAGCACGGTGCACACTGACCTCAGTTCCCGCCCCAAACAATTGCAGGTACCTGTACACACCTGGAATTAAAAGGGCTTTGAGGTATTAAAAGGGTGAGGAACTAAGAGACTGGGAGCATGGAACGAGGAGATACCGGAATAGGAAAGAGAGAGAAGCCGAGGGAAGTAAACGAAAATAAAGAGGACGAGATTAGACAGCGAGTGGTTGGGTTTTTTTTTTGTGCACGGACAGTGTCAGTTTCGTTTTGTTATTTTTTTTCGTGGACTCACTCTGGGAGGAGTGCGGAACTTGGTGATTGAAGACATTTGAAAAGAGTTACTGACAAGAACCTTTGCGTTCGTGGTTTATGTCAGGATATCAGGATCTCTCCTGAGGCCTTCAGCTGAAGCGCAGCACCCTATGGAGAGGGCTGCCCAAACAGGCGTCTGGACAGGAGCCCTAAGAGGAGGTCTGGACCAGAGAGTGGATGACGTATGGTTAAGTGAACAAATACACATTAAAATGCATCTAACGCTCAAAAATTAAACAATAATTCAAATAAACAAACTATGCAAAAAAAGGAAAACCAATCCAATTAAAATTCAAAAATCATAAGTGATAATACTGAATAAAATAATAATCAACACATTCGACACCCGTGACATTACCACCACTGCGATCTTGAAAATGTTTGTATGCCACAAAATAATGAACAGTCGTTCATTATTTTGTGTATCAGCCGCCACACAAAGCTGAGCGCAGTGCGGTATACTGTAATGATGTTCCAGTCAGTCTGCCCGGACTGCACTTGAACCATCTTAAAAACACGAAGCCCCTAATAAGCTAATTTGTAAAAGTTAGTAAAGAATTGCGTTAATATAACGAAGCTAAATTTGAACTCCTAGCTGGAGCAACGAGAGAGGGCGAGAGGGCGAGAGGGCGAGAGGGCGGGGCAGAGAAGGAGGGGGAGACGCTGCTAGGCAACCGGCTCGTGAACATTCCACTCAGCTGAGCAGAGACCGTTAGGATTTAAAAATGCGAACGTTCCGAGCGGCGTTAGGCGCTTCGTTAAATTAACACACCGTTGCTGGCATTTGAATATAACCATATTTTAAATACTCAAAAAAGACTGTATTAAAAATATATATTATATTTTTCAAAGTAATATGTTATTTGGAATATTAAAACAATCAAATTAAATAACACATGTTTGGACACAAAATATTTTTCTTCCTCATAACGTGTTAGAAAATGTAAACAGCAGTTGGAGAATGCCGAAGTCGATCATCCTAGCATGTTAAACGAGGGCATTTCTCCTGTAAGCTGCGTCTAGTAATAGATTGTTTATACTGTTCTCAATGGTCCACATCCCAGCCTGAGACCACGATCCAGTGGTAGACGATGTTTTTCAACTAATATTTTATTTGGAATATTAAAACAATCAAGTTAAATAACATGTTTGGACACAAAATATTTTCAGTGAGGTTAGCAAGTAGTCTGTTTACAACAAAAATGCAATTTGTGTTAGGAACACTATTTTATTCGGATTTAAAATGGAAATTAAAATGGTATTGAGTGCTGACAACAGTTTCGTATCAGCTGTTGATTTCCTTAAAACAATCTTTTCTAGTAAAATAAAGAAATGTATTCTATTTAAAAATACGTAAAATTGAACTGTCAAAAGTGGGATTTGAACCCACGCCTCCATTCAGAGACCAGAACACAAAATTCTTTGGAAAGACAGAGTCCTTGAATCTGGCGCCTTAGACCACTTGGCATTCTGATAAGCTGCATTTGTTAATGTAGAAAACCGCATTATTTATTTCAGCACACACTAGGGTTCTCGTATCAAGGCCCAATTGGGTTTACGCACATACCAACTGTTGCTCCATGAATGATGTTAAGACAATTGTAAAAAAAAGAATCGGATTGAAGTCAACCCAAAAAGTTAGATTATTTATTTCAATATCGTTATAGCTATAAACGATGCATGCATTTTAATTGCTATTTGACAATGACCAATAAGTAATTTTGTTGCAATACTGTATACAATGTGAACAGAATCAGACATTGCTCCGTTGTCTCGAAGAAACATCTTCTATTTGTATTTAAAAAGGACGCCCAACGTGGGGCTCGAACCCACGACCCTGAGATTAAGAGTCTCATGCTCTACCGACTGAGCTAGCCGGGCAGACTGGTGCATGGTACTTTCACTGTAACCAACTGAGCTATTAATTTGTCATCTTATTTGAGAATATACTGAATGACAGAAACAAAGATTCCAAATATAATCCACTGAACTCTAGCTTTATTATCATAATGAAAACAGAATACACATGACCACAGTTCTGTATCAAAATTAAGTCGTAAGTATATGGTTTCCATTGTAGCTATTTACACACACTGCTTTGTTGTCTCCCAGGGTGTTATCTAACAAAACGACATATGCTGTGCTTCCATAAAGGATTACATAGACTTTCCTGCCCCATCTTGCTTTCATCTTAGATGTGATCTCAGGTTCTGCTGTGTTCTGCTCCCTCGATCACGTTCTGCAGCATCTCGCCTTGCTAATCACTCCCGTATGCTTTGGCGGCTTAACAGGTTGGTCTCTGTGGCGCAATCGGTTAGCGCGTTCGGCTGTTAACCGAAAGGTTGGTGGTTCAAGCCCACCCAGGGACGATGCTTTTTGCATTTCTTAATCACATTAGAAAATGGCACTCTGATACGCTGTTATTTCATCCAATTACGCTGAAGGATAAATGTGCTCTTTTTTTGTAGTTCAAAATAATACAAAACAAATACCGTCTTGTTGGTTGCCGAAAACCGGGATCGAACCAGGGACCTTTAGATCTTCAGTCTAACGCTCTCCCAACTGAGCTATTTCGGCTTGACAAGGCAAGTGTTTCGAGGTAGCATTCTTTTTGGCAATCCAGTAAACCTGTAATGAGAAACGTTCAACAGCTCGGCAACACTATAATAGAATCCGATGCCTTTACAAATGCATTTCGAAACTGTTGTTTTCTCCCAAATGCGGTTCTCAACAAATGTTTTTTTTTTTTGAATTCCTTCCAGAGTAAGTCCAAAAGGCAAACACTGGAACTGGCTGCCTGAAAGTGCAGCGCTTGAACTGCCTCAACAAATGCTGAGTTCTAAAACGTGTACATTGAAAGTCGTTGTTAATTCTTAAAGGTCTGTTAAGCTTAAAGGTACCAATCATTACTTGCTGTACTTTAAATTTCTTCAAAACTAGTATTTCTATAGCTATGTTCTCTATCTCATGCAAGGAAGTGTTAATATGACTTTATTACCCAACTGTGTCAATGAAGACTGGTCAACAGTAATTTCGGATTCACTTTAATTTATTGTGCAGTATCAAATGAAACATAAAAATGAATCGCAATACAATAAATCTCTGTTTGATCGCTATACAATCAATATGTTGTATAGGCTAAATTGTATAAATAAATGTCCGCAAACATTCAAATACGTTAAAAAAATGAAATAGTGTGGATTGGGTTGGGTTTTTTTTTGTTCACGGAGAGTGTCAGTTTTTTTTTTTTTTTTTTCGTGGACTCACTCTGGGAGGACTGTGGAACTTGGTGATTGAAGACATTTGAAAAGAGGTACTGACAAGAACCTTTGCGTTCGTGGTTTATGTCAGGATATCAGGATCTCTCCTGAGGCCTTCAGCTGAAGCGCAGCACCCTATGGAGAGGGCTGTCCAAACAGGCGTCTGGACAGGAGCCCTAAGAGGAGGTCTGGACCAGAGAGTGGATGACGTATGGTTAAGTGAACAAATACACATTAAAATGCATCTAACGCTCAAAAATTAAACAATAATTCAAATAAACAAACTGTGCAAAAAAAGAAAACCAATCCAATTAAAATTCAAAAATCATAAGTGATAATACTGAATAAAATAATAATCAACACATTCGACACCCGTGACATTACCACCACTGCGATCTTGAAAATGTTTGTATGCCACAAAATAATGAACAGTCGTTCATTATTTTGTGTATCAGCCGCCACACAAAGCTGAGCGCAGTGCGGTATACTGTAATGATGCTGCAGTCAGTCTGCCCGGACTGCACCTGAACCATCTTAAAAACACGAAGCCCCTAATAAGCTAATTTGTAAAAGTTAGTAAAGAGTTGCGCTAATATAACGAAGCTAAATTTGAACTCCTAGCTGGAGCAACGAGAGAGGGCGAGAGGGCGGGGCAGAGAAGGAGGGGGAGACGCTGCTAGGCAACCGGCTCGTGAACATTCCACTCAGCTGAGCAGAGACCGTTAGGATTTAAAAATGCGAACGTTCCGAGCGGCGTTAGGCGCTTCGTTAAATTAACACACCGTTGCTGGCATTTGAATATAACCATATTTTAAATACTCAAATAGGACTGTATTCAAAAATATATTATGTTTTTCAAAGTAATATGTTATGTGGAATATTAAAACAATGTTTAAATATTTAAACTTTGTTTAAATATTAACAAGATGTTTTCAAGATTCACGCGTATTCTGAGCAAGCACGATAGAATATGGTAGTGAAAGGACAAGCAAATAACAGGTTTATTGGCTCTGGTCTTGTATCATCACCCTGACTACTGTCTGTAAGAAAGTGGCATTAATAAAAACGTCATTATGCAAAGTTCCCAATGCGCAAATACGCAGCATATTTAAACTTCTTCACAATCTTAAACCTTCCCAAATGAATTTAAAATACTTACTGACAGGTACGGCCCTTTCCCAATGTAACACTCTGCTTTGTTTGAACACCAACGATGGGTGGGATATTATGTAGTAAACCACAATACTATTGTTCCCACTGTTCACGAGATGAGGCGTTGCCGTGGTAACCATGGTCTGTGAGGCGCCGGTGTGAAAGAGTTGTAGTGCAGCGGTGACGTCGGAACAGTCTTTCTGATGAAAACACAGAGCAAGCTGAGAATGACGCTGCGCTTTGAACGGCGCTGTAGCTGCGCTGGAGACTGGATGGAGCAGAAAAGACTAACGATGGAGCTCCTGCAGAAAAATAGAAAAGCTGAATGATGAAAAGAATAGAAACAAACACAGATGAAGGGCGGAAGCAGTGCTGGGTATATAAATAGAAAAGAAGGAGAGATTGACATGCAAGCTACCTAACGGGATTGCCCATACCGCTCTGGTCACGCCCTTTTTACCTGACCAAACACAGCAGCGCAAGATAATGGCAGAGAGACTGGAACTTGATTGAAACTGAACTGCCCCCCCAGGAAGTAATTTGTTTGTCGCTATATAATCAATATGTTGTGTGGGCTAAATTGTATAAATAAATGTCCGGATTTCAAATTCAAACACGCTAAAAAATGATATAGAGTGGAATAGATATAAAGACGGTTTTGACCTCGACGTGATTTGAACACACAACCTTCTGATCTGGAGTCAGACGCGCTACCGTTGCGCCACGAAGTCCTGGTGTACTGTTTGCTTGTGATGCAATGTTAGAGTGCACAGCGTGACATGAACGCATGCGATAATGTGTTAATTTACCAACAGAAACATAAATAAAAGTGTATGTATTTATTTGTGAATAAACTATCTTGCTTATACGATGGGACCAGAGACCTTACATCCGCAATCTAATGATAGGCCAACCCCTGAGAGACTTTGTCTTGACCAGGGACTAATATAATCTAAAAACAAACTGCGATGGGAATGTGAATAGAGTCAAATACATTTGTACCATTCTGTAAATTATATATATATATATATATATATATATATATATATATATATATATATATATATATATATATATATATATATATATATATATATATATACCTCAAGTAACTGTAGGTTTTTTTTAAATACTTTTTTATTTTATAACTGTAGCTTTATTATCATAATGAAAACACATTACACATGACCACAGTTCTGTATCAAAATGACAAAAACAAAGACGTTCCCATACCGGGAGTCGAACCCGGGCCGCCTGGGTAAAAACCAGGAATCCTAACCGCTAGACCATATGGGAAGGTGATCAAGCTCATTTACATGCAACAGTAGCTACACTCTAAAACCATGTGTAAGTTTGGAACATTCATAAACACTTATCTGTAACACTTTTTAAACGCGTCAAGGCGTTTACTTTATAAACATGTTTAGAATATAAACGCGTTAAGGTGTTTAAGTAATAAACACGTGAACATGTTTATTCGCTCTAACACTTTTTAAACACCTGAACACGTTTACAAATCTACAGGTGTTTAACATCTAAACACGTAAAATGCTTTCTTATTTTTACAATACAAAAAGACACAAATTAAACAACTTACTTTTATTTATTGCATATTTCAAAGTTAAGCCAAACTTTTTTAAACAAAAAATCTATTGCAATAGTAACAAGTATTTGAATTGTAATAAATATTTACAATTTGAAGAATAAAATCTGTTACACCTATATACATATTATAGCGTGCATGGTGGAAGGCAGCAATAGGGCTGGTAGGTGTCTCGAACATCTAAACGAGTCAGCCCTTAATAAAGACCGTCCGTGTTCATTTCGGCGTTTATGACATTGTCTATACACAACAGCTCTTATGTAATCCTATTGGTATCGAATCGATCGCAATTAATGTGTTCCATGTTTCCAGTCAGTTTGATAGTTTTAATACTGTATTACATTCTGAATATGAATAGAGCTGAATTATTAATTGTAGATAATACTTAGAATACCAGATACATATTTAGCATTAAAAAGCAATAGATGTGATTTATTTAATAGTCGTTCATTATTTTGTGTATCAGCCGCCACACAAAGCCGAGCGCAGTGCGGTCTACTGTAATGATGCTCCAGTCAGTCTGTCCGGACTGCACCTGAACCATCTTAAAAACACGAAGCCCCTAATAAGCTAATTTGTAAAAGTTAGTAAAGAGTTGCGCTAATATAACGAAGCTAAATTTGAACTCCTAGCTGGAGCAACGAGAGAGGGCGAGAGGGCGGGGCAGAGAAGGAGGGGGAGACGCTGCTAGGCAACCGGCTCGTGAACATTCCACTCAGCTGAGCAGAGACCGTTAGGATTTAAAAATGCGAACGTTCCGAGCGCCGTTAGGCGCTTCGTTAAATTAACACACCGTTGCTGGCATTTGAATATAACCATATTTTAAATACTCAAATAGGACTGTATTAAAAAAAAATATTATGTTTTTCAAAGTAATATGTTATGTGGAATATTAAAACAATCAAATTAAATAACACATGTTTGGACACAAAATATTTTTCTTCCTCATAACGTATTAGAAAATGTAAACAGCAGTTGGAGAATGCCGAAGTCGATCATCCTAGCATGTTAAACGAGGGCATTTCTCCTGTAAGCTGCGTCTAGTAATAGATCGTAATAGATCATTATGGCAGCACAACATATCAACCTTAATCAACTCAGATTAAGGTTGATACTGTATAAATGCAGAACCAATCTTTCCAGATGGATGAGACCATTCATTTTTAAATACATGTAATTTGATTTTTGTATTGGTATTATTTGTATTGAGGCAGGGAGGCTGCAGTTGTTTCTAAGCGACAATGAATCTGGTATAAAATTCTTAGGGTTCGTATCATACGACTTTGTGTCATCAAAGCTGTTTCTGGTGACGTCCAGTGGATTATCTTTGGTTCTGTCGTTCAGTATTTTCTCAAATAAGACGCCAAATCAATTAATATGATGTAGTTTTCTAGCTTGCTATTTATTAATTTATTTATACATTTATAATATAAACATGTATTCATTTCTACATTTATTTATTTAAAAATATTTATTTCTAAATGTATTAATTCCTCTATGCATTTTTTAATCATTTATTTCTACCAAATAAATGATTCCTTTATTTATATTAAATTTATATTTAAGTAAATACAGCTTGTCAGGATGGCCGACTGGTCTAAGATGCCAGATGCAAGGACTTTGTCTTTCCAAAGAATTGTGTGTTTTGGTTTCCGAATGGAGGCGTCGGTTCAAATCCCACTGCTGACAGTTGACTTTTACTTATTTTTAAAATAAATAAATGTGTTCATTTTATTATAATAGATTGTTTGAAGAAAATCAACAGCTGATACCAAACTCTTGTCACCACTCAATACCATTTTAATTTCTGCCTCGTCAAACAAGCTCGAGCCACAGCACACAGCGCTGCTGCATCGGGACAGAGGTGGATTTTAAAGCGACTAAATCAACGAGCTAAGACTACTTTTTGAAGAAATTGAAAACATACTTCTAGTCGAAATATTTGCTATTTAGTTAATTTATTTATTTTTTGAATTTGCAAATGGCAGACTGCATTACCAATAAAAAACTATAGGACAATCTGAATTGCTCATATCAAGCTGCGATGTAGTCTATGAGAATCGCTAGCATGATTCAAGGGGAATTAGCTCAAATGGTAGAGCACTCGCTTAGCATGCGAGAAGTAGCGGGATCGATGCCCGCATTCTCCAAATAGTTTTAATGTATCTGCGTATTTAGTCCCAACGCATTATGGAAATACATACAGTGTGACAATTCTTTGTAACAGAGTCGCTCGCCCTACATGTATATTTTAAAGCACAGTCTCCTAATTTGTAATATTCTCCAGACTGAAAAACTGCAGTGCTCCCTCCATCGTATGCCTTCCGAGAAGCACAAAGGGAGATTTTTTATATTTTTTAGCAATTGAAGAGTTTGTGTTAATTGAGAATAAATATAAATGGCTTGAAGTTTGCTTTAATTTGTAACGTGTTTGTAATGAAATATCAGTTTTCGTGGTTTTTTTACCAATCATTGTACTATATACTAGCTACTTTTGCATGTCCATGATTCTGGTACTCAGCTTCCCATACGGTCTAGCGGTTAGGATTCCTGGTTTTCACCCAGGCGGCCCGGGTTCGACTCCCGGTATGGGAACGTCTTTGTTATTGTCATTTTGTTACAGAACTGTGGGCATGGGTGTAATGTGTTTTCATTATGATAATAAAGCTACAGTTACTTGAAATATATATATATATATATATATATATATATATATATATATATATATATATATATATATACACAGAATGATGCAATGTATTTGACTCTATTCACATCACCTCGCATTTCACTGGTTGCCTACGAGGGCTTGAGAGGGGTGACGTAAAAGTGATAGAGAAAGAGCAAAGTTTAGACACATAACATACAACAATCTGACACTCGCTCCCGACAGGTCAGGCAGCATCCTCTCGCTCCCGGGCGTTTAGTGGAGCAAGAGACAGGAAGGGGACGAAGAGAACAAAAGGACAGATCCTTCGCAACTCAGTGCAGCATCCTCAGGCAGCTAAGCTGGCAGCTGGGCGGCGTGGAGAGCTTAGGAAAAGTGTCTCAGGTCCGTTTAGGAGAGACGAAAACAGAGAAACACCCCCCCCCCCCCTCGGGGCCCGCTCGGTAGGTGGAGGCACGGCCTACTGCATGAGGGGGCTGAAATGGAAGAGAGGAGATGGGACAGCAAGGTTGAGGCCTGGAAGGCTCAGCGCATAAGCAGCAGAAGAATAGGATGTGGCCGGGGGTCCCCTCAGGCCGGCGGCAGTGGTTGAGACAAGAGGCCGACCCGGACAGCCGGGGAGTGAGACTCATAATTCATAAATCAAACAGTTTTCCAGTCTCGTAAAATGTATTAAAGCTTGTAGTATCTGAGAGGATGAGCGGACATATGACTAAATTGCTGAGGAAGTCAAGCTCTCCGTGTATATATATATATATATATTTTAGATCCAGGTATTGGAGGAAAGCTGGAGCGTTGGAAGCTCTAGAAGAGAGCAGTTCCAGATTTGAACAGTAAACTAAAGCCACTTTGTATGCTGCAATAGTGAGCAGATCTGAAGAGAGTGCCGAGATTTGTTGTAATGAGGGGATATTAACAGTAGAGGCAAGATCTGCTGAACGGGCAGAGATCTGAGGGAGTAAACGATGGAATGCTGTCAGTAGTGTGCAGTGGCTTGCTGTAGAGAGCAGAGAGCTGCTGAATGCAGTGGAAATTGGTATTTGAGAGTTAAGGCGTTTTTAGATGATGTTGGAGATGGGCTTGCCTTTGGTCAGAGATGAAGAATGCGTAGATCTGAGGCCGCTGCAGAACCTGAGAGGATGGGAATGCGTTGCTCTGAGGCTGCTGCAAAACCTATTGATTTGATCAGGAGCAGTCTAAGAGTGTATTGTCTATTGCGGTGTAAATGTTGATAATCGTAGGACATAGTTTCCGTATGTGCCTGGAAGCTCAAATTGAATGAAATGGACTTTGAAAGTTGTATTAAGTGTCTTGATGAAGTTGGGGGCAAATGAGGAAGTGCAAATCCGGGAACAAGAAGGTTGCAGGAATGACCTGATGCAGGGAAGCTGGAAAATTAATGTGACGGTGGATTCTTAACATCTCAGAAAGCTGATAAGCATGGCTTCATGACCAGATCCTAAACGGGAGGGGTTTGGATTTCAAAAATTCAAGTTAATATATGAAGCAAAAGAGGTTGAGGCAGGAGGGGACTGAGAATCCCTTGGAATGACAACGAACTGCAGGAATTGATAGAAAGTTTAGAGTGTGAGAGATTCGCAGTGATAGCAAATCAGCTTAAATTATGTAGTTTGTGGTGTTATGCTGCCATCTAGAGGTTGCGATTGGAATTGAAACTATTGTCCAGTGAAGCAGGGTAACATATATTTTGTTAATGCGATTAAAATCCTTGTCTATGTATAAAACATTTGCTCTAGAACAGTTAGTGATGATATAAGTAAGTTAACGTAGGTCTAGAAGAGGAGCCTGCAGTATTTAGATTTCACAATTCGGCGAGTTGAAGCTCTCATGTTGCAAAAGCGCAGCAGCAGGAGCCACAAGATTGCAGTAGTGAGGCACAGACTCGCATTGCCTGTTAAAGCTGCCTGGTCGCCATGGCAACTTGCCACTCCCAGGAGTCACTCGATGAGGCGTTGCCGTGGTAACCATGGTCTGTGAGGCGCCGGTGTGAAAGAGTTGCAGTGCAGCGGTGACGTCGGAACAGTCTTTCTGATGAAAACGCAGAGCAAGCTGAGAATGACGCTGCGCTTTGAACGGCGCAGACTGAGCAGGTAGGAAAATAGCAGATACTATCTTGAGAGCGCTGAGCAGAGAAACGACCTGCAGTGAAAGAAACGAACAAAAAACAAACACAGACAAGGAAGCGGAAATAGTGCTGGGTTAAAGAAGAAAAAGAGAGAGATAGACAGGAGGGGCAGCCAATAACATACGTGGAGCAGCGCTGGCCCTGCCCTAATAATTGACGAGGCGAGCGCTGCATTGTGTGATTGGCTGGAAATACTAAATGAGGCTGAACTGGGATCAGCTTCCACCCGGAAGAGATCGCGGACGCTACCGGGCAGGACGCCACGGAGGGAAGGAAAGACAGGCTAAAGAAAAGGATTTAGGATAAGAAAAAAGCAGCGCAAAGAGCGAGAGAGCCCTCTACGCCATCCTCTGAATTACATCTAAACGCTAACATTTAAAAGGGCCGGCCCTTAGTAGCAGTGTGATAACATGGCAAAACATAAATCAATATCAAAAGTGGTGCTTAACACAGCAAGTTTTGGCATTTTTGCATTGCCTGCCTCGTCAAACAAGCTCGAGCCACAACACAGTGTTGATGCATATATATATATATATATATAAATCTGAATTGCTCGTATCAAGCTGCGATGTAGCCTATGAGAATCGCAGGCACAATTCAAGGGGAATTAGCTCAAATGGTAGAGCGCTCGCTTAGCATGCGAGAAATAGCGGGATCGATGCCCGCATTCTCCAAATAGTTTTAACGTATCTGCGTATTTAGTCCCAACGCATTATGGAGATACATACAGTGTGACAATTCTTTGTAACAGAGACGCCCGCCATACTTGTGTATTTTAAAGCAGTCTCCTAATCTGTAATATTCCCCAGACTGAAAACTGCAGTGCGCCCTCCAGCGTATGTCTTCCGAGAAGCACAATTTAACAGTTAAGTCTAGATGTAACGTATCAGATTACATAAACACACCTTGTGTTCAGATTTTTTTTTTTTTTAAATGTATGGGTCCTCTATGGGTAGAGGCAGATAAGCTGCGTACCTGCCGTTTCTACACTTTAACATTTACGAAATACACACACTAAACTGAAATGTAATAACACAAAGTCTTGCCTTCAGTTAATATTTTAGAAAACCTACTTTGCAAACAGAAGAAAAACAAGCTAGCAGAGGATGGTTTCGATGCATCGACCTCTGGGTTATGGGTCCAGCACGCTTCCGCTGCGCCACTCTGCTACAGCTGCCTCATGACTGAATTACCAAACAGAAAAAAAACTGAACTAATCGTTTTAACCAGTCACGGCAGTGGCAGGGGCGAACCATGGAAACGTTACAAATCAGAGATACGGTATGCAAAGTATGCAACTACATCTCTCTCTCTCTCTCTCTCTCTCTCTCTCTCTCTCTCTCTCTCTCTCTCTCTCTCTCTCTCTCTCTCTCTCTCTCTCTCTCTCTCTCTCTCTCTCTCTCTCTCTCTCTCTCTCTCTCTCTCTCTCTCTCTCTCTCTCTCTCTCTCTCTCTCTCTCTCTCTCTCTCATATAAATGTAATGTTTTGCACTGTAAGTCGCTCTGGATAAGATCGTCTGCTAAATGACTAAAATGTAAATGTAATAAACGGGGTGACGTTATCTAACTTTAACGAACAAACTCGCCTGGATAAAAAGGAAGAGCAACACTGCTGCTACTAATCATGCTCGTTATTTGGGATATTATTCAATCTAACGTTAGCTAACGTTACCCAGTTGACTACATTAGCTAGGTACCGGTGGTGCTTGCTAGCTGGCTAACACTAGCTAGCTGCTAACATAAGTTAGCTAACGTTACTACTTAAACTTATCTGGGGGGCGGCTAGCGTAGCAAGATATGTACAAGCATTGTTAGGTCAAGTCGTTGTTTTTTAATTTTTTTATCGATACTACTGCTAACTTACCTGTCCTCTCATTCGCAACTCGACTTGCTCTCAAAAGCGCGCTCATTTTCTATTGGCCAACTGACCACGTCAATCAAACATCGAATTTTCAGGCAATGCGATCCAATCTGATCTGGTGTCCGCGGCTCCGGGCAACTTCATCCTACAGCAGTTGCCATGGAAACGTTTAAAACTCCGCAACAAACTTTAATCAAATGTACAGCTGTACAGAACACACCCCCCTCAGACATGTGCTGTCTATTCAACCAGTTAGTTCAGATGATCGCTGATGATCCTTGTCGGTGACAGTCCAGTTTGATCCGCACGTACTTCTGCCAAACTTAAATTCAAAGTACAATCTTCTAAATGGGTTATTATTATTATTATTATTATTATTATTATTATTATTATTATTATTATTATTTATTTTAATTAACGTACTGACTGACAATCAGAGGACTAATATGAAAGAGGTGCGCGCATCAATTGCAGCTAATCAGCTCCCATTAGCACCTGAACCTCTTTATAAACCCATTGCGCTCTAAGGAACACCAAACTCAGCTACTGACGGTTTTGTTTTTATTATTGTTTATTGGTAACGAAGAAAGAAGTTCACGGTCGGGGCTGCTTTGGATTTAATGATGCCGTGTTGTCTTAGATTTGGGTAATTGTTGATCTTTTCTCTACTTTAGAAACGTTCATTTTATTGTGTGTTTCTCACTAGCGTCTTTTTTTTTCAATGCAGAATAACATTGCTGTTAGCAGTGTTAGTCACTGAAGTTTGGACGCAGAACCCCCCTCTAGGTACGATAACGGTCGCTTCAGCAGAGCTGTCCTTTCAGCTTCCTGTTTATTTGCCGGTTGTGTGTTTTCAAGTATCGTTGTCTTCTGCAGGCTCGGTGAGGACAGAATGTCAAGGGAGTGTTATGATGATGATGTTGGATAAGTCGTTTGTTGGAAAGTATTTTCGCATCAA
This sequence comes from Acipenser ruthenus, assembly GCF_902713425.1. Classification (NCBI taxonomy): domain Eukaryota; kingdom Metazoa; phylum Chordata; class Actinopteri; order Acipenseriformes; family Acipenseridae; genus Acipenser; species Acipenser ruthenus. The sequence continues at coordinate 1,655,707 of NC_081220.1, forward strand.
TGTGATTGGTGAGTGATCATTTTTCTTGAATGGAAAGCTTTTGATGTGCAAAGCCTGTTGACTCATAATGTAATAATTTGAATTAAGTACAGAGCACTCATGCGCTGTATGGCATCAGCCAGGCTTTGTTTTTTTTTTTTTCAAATGCAGGATGTGAAACTCTTGCGTTAGTTTCAAAAGCATGTTGCTGATCACACTAAATAGACCTGTGCTGCTACAACCTTACTCAGATTTGTTGACTGCAAGTGCACAGAAATAGAAATCATTTACTTTAAACCTACTGTTCTGAACGAGCGTTTAATTCTACTAATATAGTTTTAAAAATTCCAATAAGTAGATGGGACAGGGCGGTGGGGGTGTTCACTTTGTTATATCTCTACCTTGCTTGATCACGTGTGTGGTTTCTTAAAAGGCCATCTGAATTTCTTTCTACAGACAATAAGGGGACGCTTGTGTCCCTCTCTCCAAGACTGGCTGCACAGTGTGGATATAGCTTAACTGTTGACTTCTTGGGAAATGCCAAGTTCCTTGCTTCTGTGCTGAGCTGCTTTGCTCAGAACACAGTGAGTCATCATTTTATTTCTTGTAAACTTTTCTAATGGTGACATGTTGGGACTAACTTTAGCCTTTGTTTCCAGAATGATGAGACCTACAAGCTGACAGTACAAATCAGTGTCTTCTCAAACAGTGCTATGACTTCAGCTTCCTCCTATGTTCAGAGCATGACATGCCGCTATTCTCCATGGGCAGAGAGGGAGATTCTGTGTGAAAGAAACTACATGGAGGTAAGGGCTGTCAGGATGTGATAATGCTGTTCAGTATAACTTGTTGGGTTGTGTGGGTATTTAATTGTCATTACAGAAGTGCTTCACTCATGACTAATGTGAATTCTCTTTAGGTTTCTGTGAGAAGAGGGGTGCCACTTATTGAGCCAAACTTTGTTCAAGATGATCCTGATTGGTCCCTTGCGTACCCAGAGGTAGAATCATGTGACTTTGCATTTGCTTCATTCACGTCCCCTTGGTCTTGCTTATTGAAGTCTACTCTACTGTCTCGTCTAGAGGAAGCAAAATCTAACGGCCCCCTTAACTTTAACCTGTCTCCCAATTGGGTGGCCATATATGAATTGTGTGACATTTAAGGCATTGGCTTTGCATACATGTATTCTGTGATTGCTTTGATAGAAATTGATTGTGGAGAAATTAACCCTTTCTTGTTGGTGTAAGCCTTATTTCAACCACTGAGGTAGTGGCTTCATATGTGCAGGGCTATAAATCCTTCATGATAAATGTATCCTGATTTACTTTTTTGAGGACTGCTGCATAGGAGCAATTTAGCTGTCCTAAAGTTTGGTACACTGATGTATTAAGGTCCAGTACAAATGAATGGCTGTAAACTCTGCCTGTATCGGATCCAGACAACATGCATTCACAGGCTTTCGTACGAAGTTGTATTTGAGGATTTTCTGTTCCCTTAGATGCCTGCTGAACCTAGAACGGTTTCAGTGATGTGTCATTTAACTTTCAACTTTCAGTTTTAGTTCCTGTTTATTAAACATGACATCTGTTATGACAAATTATTTTAGACTGGGGATGCTTTGTGTTCAAACTCCCTAATCTAATGAGATTTTCTTCTGCTAGGCAACTGCTGCTGACAACAGCATCTGGAAAATTGTGTTCCATCTCCCAGCAAATAGAAAGACAACCATGACTGTTGCTCAGGGCATGACAAATGGCTATGGCATAAACACTACACCAACTCGAATTCTGGTTAGAGCTGCATACAACTCCACAGAAAGCCAGCCTCAGGTGGTAAGTAGTCTAGGCTTCATTGTTGTCTAGTACAGTATATCCAGACTATGAAGGGAGATTTAGTCTTGCTTTTATTTTAGTAAAAGTTCCCCCTCCCCTCCAATAGATCCAAACTGTACCAATGGCTGTGCTAAGATCAACCACCTTTTATAAGCAAAGATGGATGGTCATGATGGTGGACACTGCAGTTACATGTCCTACTGGTGAGTAAGCTTATGGAGGGCAACAGTGCTCAAGAACTGTTCTAGGTTTATGTATGAATTTTCTATATCAAGTCTGTGGTGTTCCTTTCTGTCAGATGGAACCGCCTTCACAGAACAGATGATTACATGGAATGTTCCCCGTGTTCTACCTCCTCTTGTTCCGACACCACAAATTACTACCCTTGATGTTCAAATGGGAGTTGATGGCCGCAAGCTTGACCCTGCAACGATTCATAATAGAGATTATAAACTGGATGTCGGTCCCCAGCTAATCACTGTAAAAATTCCTGTGGGAGCTGATGGTGGATATTACAAGGTATGTAGAAGTTCAGCTTCTTCTAAATCTTCTCATTTTAAAGCTTTCCTCCTAAGATGCTTCTGTGCTTTCAGAGCCATGTATTGGACAACACCTATGTGATCTCTTACTCTATTGAACCAATGCTGGAGCATACCTGGCAAGATGGGCCTGAGAAGACCAAGTACACAGTACTTCATCCAATAACCACTCCTTTCATGCCTCGGCCACCAGTTGTCACAAACCGTATGTAGAACTTGTCCACATGCAGTAAATCAAAGGGATTTGTTGCAGTGCTCCACTTCATGTCCTTCATTTTAACTGTATGCTTTAATTTCAGACACTGTTCCTAAAGCCAGAGTGTTCAATGTGACCCTGGGGACATTCCTGCCTGATGTGGAGCTGGTCAGAATTATAGTTGGACCAGAGACGTTAACTGTGCCAGAAGCCAACCTAAAAGGTTATAATGTCCAGGAGCATGTCTTTCCCAATGGATCCAAGACCTACACTCTCCAGGTGCCATTTGAGGACCCCAATGTGAAGCAAAAGGTAACATCCCACCTGTTCAACCATCCAATTGCCCTTTGAAAACGCTTGCTTCCTGTGGACGTGTTGCTTGCTGTCTGACTTTGGGTTTAATCCTACAAACCCTTGCTCTTCTTTCAGGTAACTCCTCCAGACACCAGAACCTACATTCTGCCCCTGACCTACTTGCTGAATATAGTGCCAGAGAATACACCCTTTACTCATCCTGCTGTAGTCGAAGCTGTTCTCAAAGACATCAGTAAGTGCCTGACTATTTTTTGGTCTACAACTACCTTTTTCTAACCAATCCAGTCCATTGCCCTGACAACTGCTCTTCCTCTTGCAGTTCCACCTACAGTAACTGGCTACTGTGATGGTGCTGCATTCTATACCATGGTAACATATGGCAACATGGGTCGCAACTGGATTCCTTTTGTGGGCTCAAGAGAACTTGGTGGAAGTCTGCTTGCCCTGTACAAGTATAATGCCAACTCTACCAATTTCTGGATGACTGTGCCATACAATTCAGTTGATGCCACATATGAAGTAAGTGATGGAACTTTAAAATGCGTTTTAGCTGTTTTGGGTTCAACACATTACTGACCTGATGTATTGTCTCTGTAGGTGATCAGTTCTTCAGGCATCAGAAGCAGACTTGACTTGACATTGAAGGATATTGGGACCATGGTTGTGGTGGCTGACTTCTCCCTGTCCTGCAGTTTCCCTACAAAGATGATTGGTAACTCTCCTGCAAACAAAGCATTCTTTAGAATAGCTGCTTTTGAGATTGGCCAAAGGTTGCATGAAGTGGTATTGAAGCTATAATCTGTTTCCTTAACCTGGCTCCAAATGCTGTGTTTCAGATTGCTTCACCAATGGAACTATGGCAGCTCTTGCTGTGAAAGTGGAATCTGTCCCCAGCTTGTCTCCAAGTCAACTAACTCTAAGGGATCCAAGTTGCCGGCCTCTTCAGTCTGATGCTATCAATGCAGTTTTCTACTTTAATGTCAACTCCTGTGGCACAACTAGAAGGGTTAGTATTGACCACATTTTAAAACCATATTTTGAGGAGTTTCAACATATTGACAAGGTGGCCCCAACACCCCTGGATCAATCTACGGAGCTATGGTGACCTGTGTTTCTATCCGCTGAATTACTTGCATGACTTGTGGACATCTGAAGGATGCCACTTTTGTATTGAACTGCTTGTCCCGTTGACAAAGGTGTTGTGACACATGACATGACTCTTGGTTATGGCATTGCATGTGCTGCCAAGAGACCTTTTGGGTCAATTGCAGTGAACTGGAAGGAGCGTACTTGCTGGGGATGGTCCCGTGGTGAGGCCGGGACTAAACTAATAAATGAGTTGATACCAATTGCAGCTCAAGAGTCACCAGCTGTGTATTCAAACGTATTTGCAACAAATCCAAAATAACTGCTGTTGCCCTCCTAGAGGTTACTAAAACAATACCATATTAGTCTAGCAGTTTCTGTAGACAGACTTGTGGTATCATATTAACTGTAACAATCATGAGGTCCCAAAAGTGTTTAATTATGAAATTGCAATATTCATTACCAATGTTTTTTTTTTTATTATTTAAATTGTGAAATTTGGTACTACGTTAGTACACAGCTGGGGATGATCCAGAGTACCATATTAGCTAGTCTGCAACTTGGTATGCAGCTCCATACTAAATCTACAAGTTCATTGCAACCTGGGTCTTTGATTTCTCTTCCAGTTTGACAACAACCTCCTGACTTATGAGAATGAAGTGCTGTTCACATCTTACAGGTAAGGATTGCAATCAAATTGAGTATCCTTGTGGTTGAGGCTGAAACTCTGCTAACCCCATCTCCTCTTTCCAGGTTGAGAGTTGCCTGTCACTATCTGGTCAATGACACCAAGGTAGTGCAGTTCTTGTACCAGAATAATCCTGCACCTGTAGTCCAGCCTGGCTTGGGGGACCTTGTGGTCATCATGCGGCTTGCATTTGGTAGGACTTGGCAATTGAAATAATATAGATGCTCTAGTAGCATGTTTCCACCTATAAAATTCTCCCTTGAATCTCTGCAGATTCAACCTACAATGACTTCTATGGAGTTCAGGATTACCCTGTTGTGAAGTACTTGCGAAGACCCTTGTATTTTGAGGTAGAACTCCTGTACAGCAGGGATCCACAGGCTGAATTGTTTTTGGAGAACTGCTGGGCAGCCTATTCTGCTGACAGGAATAGCTCTCCAAAGTGGGATGTTGTTGTGGACAGGTAAGATGCTGGAATATGATATTGCTGCTACAAAACCTAGGAATTGGAGTTGTGGCTGATGTGCTCCTGACCTACTTTCTCTTTCTAGCTGTGAGAACTCTGCAGATGAGTACTTGACCATCTTTCACCCAGTCTCCAGCAATGCAAGAGTGCTGTTCCCTTCCCATCTGAAAAGGTTTGAAGTGAAAATGTTTTCCTTCACAAGCGGCCAGGATGCACTGAAAGGACAGGTAAAGTGGAGTGTTGGTTTGGGGCATCTTGTACCACAATGTGTGGTTTGGATTGCTTTGCAAGCAGCAAATGGTCACTGTGCTCAAATCTTTAGTGAGTTGGAATGAAAACATATAACTGCACATTTGCAAGAAACACTTACTATGATGCAATATATTTGTTTTTCAATTCAGTAATCCTCATTGGATGATGGTCCTGCCTGATCTATTGATGCTTGTTTTTCTTGACAAGGTGTACTGTCTTTCAGATTTACTTCCACTGCAGTGTTGTGATATGTGATTCAAACCGGCCATCAGACAGCCTCTGTAGCAGACGGTGCATTCCAGGAAAACAGAGGCTTGGTAAGAGCTCTGTCTGTTGGGGGGGAGGGGGGACATTTTGCATGCATTTTTGTCCCTTTGTTTTGATGGACTCCTCCTAATTCCTCCTGTAGGTCGCAGTGCTGAAGGGATGGATGGTGGTGCAGTAAAGGCGTTTGTGTCTTCTGGCCCAATTGAGCTGAAGAGAGATGGATCCCTTCACTTTATGCCTAGAAGCGGTAATATGCATGTTGTGAACACAATTACAGTTCAAGTAAAATATATAACTATCTCTTTATATTCCATTCCACTAACTATTTCTTTCTTCTCTTGCAGCCCAATTCAATGCGTGGTCCGTTCTGGGAGCTGCAATGGGTGTGTGTTCAGTGGTTGTCATTGTAGCTGGAGTTGTATATATTTGGAAAATGCCCAAAAGTGTGTGTTGATAAATAAAAATCTTGCTTGTAAAGGCTGTTTGGATTGTGTGGGGTGTGTGGTGTTTTTTTTTTTTGTTTGGGTGCTTGATTAATTCTACACAGATTATATAGTGGTGTGTGTCAGAATGGCCATGTTAATGGGATTCTCTCCTCTTACTGCTTTGCTTGTTTCCTGATCAGGCCATTCTCAATATGGTGTGTTATTCAAGGACCCTTCATTAATTCATTGTGAACCCGGGGCAAAGACTTTCCTCCTCCAGTGAGCTGTAACCCTATTTTTATATTCCTTCTTGCTTTTGATATGCTACTTTCAGTATGCAAGTTTAGGGTTAAATTATCAACACTCCTTATATATAATACCATGTTATAGCATCACAAAGTGTGTAGATTTATATGGGCTGTCTTTTTTTCTGTTATGAATGCAAGTTTTTATTTTGTTCACTGCGGTTTATACGTCTTTTACTGGAAGTGGTCCCTCGTGAGAGCTCCAAGTAAAGTATTAGTTTAGCTTTTCAGTTTTTAATACTGTGTGTACACAAGAGTCTTACTTTACTGAGGAACTAGTTAAACAAACCACTGCTTGGCAACATGTTCTCTTTTGTTTTCACTGGTTTATATAGTCTGTTACTGGATAAACTAGTTTTACAAAACACGTTCCGTAACAAACCGGTACACCCGATGCGGGGAATCTTTAGATCTGCGCACCAGACCGAACCAGAAGTTCCATTCTTTGAGCTGTTTGGTAAAACAGAAGGACTAGATATATATCTATATAGAGAGAAAGAGAGCGTGGTGTTATTGGAACTGAATTCACTACAGCCGCTGGCAACCCCTTGTGTAATGTGTTTATATTATATAGAGGACGCTGAGTTTGATGCAAGATTCTCGTGCAGGCACATTCATATTATTAAACCTGCTCGCCGACTCTCCGGCACTGTCACTCTGAGTGCTCTTTGAAACACACTGGGTTTGTATTTATATACATGTTGGGTTAATCAGTGATGACTATCGGCGGCCCGTCTGTAGTAGTACTACCGGAGATTTTAATTGAAGATTTTAAGTGAACTGCATTCTGCTAAACAAAACATCACAACAGCAGCAGCAGCAGCTCCATCTACTGGACAAAACCCAGACATGCATAAAACCTAAACAAGAAACTATTAGTGAGTCCTGAAAAAGAAAATATTATACAAAACATCTTAAAATCAAATGTTTATTTCTTAATCTAACCATTAGCTACTGTGGAACTACTTCTCTCAGTGGAAGGTGACACAAATACAAAACATTAAAATAAGGTTTAAAGTCTTCTTTATCTACCAACAACACACTCCTAGACCCGTTTGATAATAGCAATAATACACTCCAGGGTCTGTGTGTTATCATGAGATATATCACCACTTCCTGGGCGGTTGAAGAACTCCACTTCGTCTAGTGCCTCCCAACGCACCCAAGGCATGGTGATATTACCTCATGATAACACACACACCCTGTCGTGTATTACTGCTTCATTAATGTAGTCATTAGGTTTATATGTCACATTCCTTTGTTGTCACTGTATTGATTTAGATATTCGGGTTGGAGCCCTCGGCAGCCAGCGGAACTCCAGCGTTTCCCCGACAACCACTGATAACCCCTCCCGTGATGATCGGCGCTGCCATGACAACCCATGACATCACCCGCACAAGTTACAACACGGCGAGTCATTTTTTGTAGCACAGTATTAACGTGTTATTGTTTTCACAAAATAACATCAATAAGATTATCAGATCACCTGCTAGTGTGTACTAAACACAACCTCAAATATCAGTGAATTGATACAGAGACAAGCCGTGACACCAGCAAGGGGTTAAAATGAAATTAATAAATACATTACCACATGAAACAGAAATACATGTGGGTGTATTTTAATCAAAAATCCATGCATCCATAATTCTGATTATTTATCTAAATAATCTCACAGCTAATTCTTTACAAATGATCAATTTCTATATTTCTCGGAGTGCTACTGTGGTGTTATAGTTTAACATATTAATGGATTTCAGAAATCATCTATGCTAGTCTGCCCCTCAAACAGTTTTAAATATAATTTAGATTTAAATGGCAGGTACTATATAAATCGATTTCTAAAACAGGTCGCATTTTGTAATTTAAATAGGCCTACGTATGAGCTACCAAAACGTATTTTAGTTTCATGTCGTTATTAATGTATTTACTTATTTATTTGGTTAAACTTGAATCCAGCCTTACATTTTAACTTCTTGAAGTTACTACAGCGTGTCTATGTATGAATTACTGAAGAGTAATATTTGTGATTTGATTACTCTAGCAGATGAACTGATAATGTATGGATGTTATTTTGTGAAAACAATACAATATTTTTTTTTTTAAAAAAGAAATACTACAACATTTAATGAATAAATAAATTATACACCAAACTGTAGCACATTTGTTTAGTCTTAATATCATAACAAATATACTTATTATGAATACGTAAATCCTTTTATTTGTTGGAAAACGGTCTGGAACTGAAGTAAAGTATTTTTTTTAATACAGTGCTATTTGAGTACTTAAAATATATTTTTCTTCAAAATTAAAATGCCAGCAACGGTGTGTTAATTTAACGAAGCGCCTAACGCCGCTCGGAACGTTCGCATTTTTAAATCCTAACGGTCTCTGCTCAGCTGAGTGGAATGTTCACGAGCCGGTTGCCTAGCAGCGTCTCCCCCTCCTTCTCTGCCCGCCCTCTCGCCCTCTCTCGTTGCTCCAGCTAGGAGTTCAAATTTAGCTTAGTTATATTAGCGCAATTCTTTACTAACTTTTACAAATTAGCTTATTAGAAGCTTCGTGTTTTTAAGATGGTTCAGGTGCAGTCCGGGCAGACTGACTGGAGCATCATTACAGTATACCTCACTGCTTTTTTTAATGCTAAATATGTATCTGGTATTCTAAGTATTATCTACAATTAATAATTCAGCTCTATTCATATTCAGAATGTAATACAGTATTAAGACAGGGTCCAGTATTATAAATAAATAAACACGGTTTAAGAGAAACAGCAGTGATGTTTATTGTCCATTGCCATACATTCTCTATATGTTTCTACATTGTGGTTGCACAGGGACAAGGGACTCAGTGATGTTAAAAAAAAAAAAAAAACTAGAGCCTACAATTAACCAATATAGAAAGGAAGGTGGGAGAAATGTATTGCCTGTGTGCAGTACCTTACACTTTCCTCTATTAAATGTCATTTGCCATGTGTCTGCCCAGTTCTGAATGCTGTCTAGATCATTTTGAATGACCTTTGCTGCTGCATCCAGGGCGACTTATAGTCGTAAACCAAAATACATTTCAAGAATCACAGTACAAGTATTAATACAATTAAGAGCAAGATAAATACTATGACTTTGGTTCTAGCAAGTACAAGTATGACAAAATACAATTCAATAACGGAGCAGATAACAGTGTCAGTTACAGTTACATCAGGATATAATTAAATACAAAATACTACAGATTAAATAACACTTGACAGATTAGAGTACTCTAAAGTACAGGATTAGATGCAGTAAAATAGGGGGCAGATAAGAGCAAGTAAAGCGCATTTAAGGAAGAGTGATAAGTGTCCAGAGGGAAAAACAGAGGAGTTCTACAGGTGCTGTCTGAAGAGGTGAGTCTTGAGGAGGCGCCGGAATGTGGTCAGGGACTGAGCAGTCCTGACATCTGTAGGAAGGTCATTCCACCACTGCGGAGCAAGGGTGGAGAAGGAGCGGGCTCTGGAGGCAGGGGAGCGTAGCGGAGGTAGAGCTAGTCTTCTAGTGCAGGCGGAGCGGAGAGGTCGAGTGGGGGTGTAGGGAGAGATGAGGGTCTGGAGGTAGCTGGGTGCAGTCTGGTCAAGGCATCTGTAGGCTAGTACAAGAGTCTTGAAATGGATGTGAGCGGTGATCGGGAGCCAGTGGAGTGAGCGGAGCAGTGGAGTAGCGTGGGAGAAGCGAGGCAGAGAGAACACCAGGCGAGCAGCGGAGTTTTAGATGAGCTGGAGCGGACAGGTGGCGGATGCAGGGAGGCCAGCCAGGAGGGAGTTGAAGTTGTCTAGGTGGGAGAGTACCAGGGCCTGGACCAGGAGCTGGGTGGCGTAGTTGGTGAGGAAGGGTTGGATTCTTCATATGTTGCTCAGGAAGAGTTGGCAAGTGAGTGCCTGAGTGGAGATGTGCTGGGAATAAGAGAGGCAGGGGTCCAGGGTGACTCCGAGTTTCTTAGCTGAGGAGGAGGGAGAGAGTGTGGTAGATTCCAGAGGAATGGAGATAGAGAGATCAGAGGAGGAGGAGGAGGGAAAGAAAAGGAGGTCAGATTTAGAGAGAATCTGAGCATCATCAGCATAGAAATGGTATGAGAAACCATAGGATGCGATGAGGGGGCCCAGGGAGCAGGTGTAGAGAGAGAAAAGGAGAGGACCCAAGACTGACCCTTGGGGGACTCCTGTTGTGAGAGGGCGAGGTGTGGAAGTTTCTCCACGTCAGGTTACTTGGTAAGTGCAGTTGGAGAGTTAGGGGAGAACCAGGCCAGAACAGTGCCAGAGATTCCCAGGTCAGCGAGAGAGGATAGTAGAATTGAGTGATCGACAGTGTTAAAGGCAGCAGAGAGGTCGAGGAGAATTAGGACAGAGGACAGAGAGGCTGCTCGGGCTGAGTTTAGTGAGTTGGTGACAGACAGGAGGGCGGTTTCAGTGGAGTGAGCAGAGCGGAAGCCAGATTGGAGAGGGTCGAGCAGAGAGTGGTTGGACAGGAAAGCAGAGAGCTGGCGGTGTACAGCCCGCTCGAGGGTTTTGGAGAGGAAGGGTAGGAGGGAGACAGGATGGTAGCTCTGGAGGGAGGTGGGGTCGAGGGTGTTTTTTGAGGATGGGAGTGATAGAGGCTTGTTTGAAGGCAAGTGAGGAGAGGTGGGAGTGGACCGAAAAGAGTAAGGAGGGTGAGAGGAGAATACCAGTCCCTCCTCCCTGTCCAGTGAGACGCGGGGTATGGGACAGGACGTAGAGAGAGGACAGGGCAGCAGGAATTACAGTGTTATCAGGGGACAGCCAGGTTTCAGTGAGAGCAAGGAAATCGAGAGAGAGGTGGGAGGCAAAGGCAGAGATGAAATCAGCTTTGTTAGCAGAAGAGTGACAGTTCCAGAGTGCACCAGAGAGTGTGCGGGAGGGGGGGAGAGGCAGAGGGATGAGGTTAGAGGGGTTGGAGGAGCAGCAGCGGAGAGAGGGCAGAGGACGAGGACGAGAGGACAGAACAGGGATGTGAGAGACAGTCACAGCAGGACAGGCAAGACAAATAGGCACAGTGGGAGCGGTGGGGTGGAGGGTACAGACCTGACTAGTAGATGGCATCTTCCAGAGCACTGTTAGGTTAGGATCTATTCGAACAGCGTCTCGAGGCAGGCCTCCCCTCGCTGGACTCCCACAGCTAGACTCCCGGCTCTTTTGTTGAGGCTCTTCTGTTTGCTGGCGCTTCGTGCTGGCCGCGGAAATAGCCTTCCTGATTAATATAACAGCTGGGTGGGAAAAGAACAGCTAAACATTGTGGAAACCAATCAAATAGCAAATCAGTTTTGTTGGTATTGGTATTGAGTGCTGACAAGAGTTTGGTATCAGCTGTTGATTTCCATGAAACAATCTTTTATAGTAAAATGAACACATTTATTCCTTTTAAAAATAAGTAAAAGTGAACAGTCAGAAGCGAGATTTGAACTCACGCCTCCATTCAGAGACCAGAACACACAATTCTTTGGAAAAACAGAGTTCTTGAGTCTGGCGCCTTAGACCGCTCGGCCATCCTGACAAGCTGCATTTGCTATAGTAGAAAACCGCATTATTTATTTCAGCACAGACTAGGGTTGTCTATTGTATCAAGGCCCGATTGGGTTTATTACGCACATACCAACTGTTGCTCCATGAATGATGTAATGACAACTGTAAACAAAGAAACGGATTGAAGCCAACCCACAAAAGTAAGATTATTTATTTCAATATCGTTATAGCTATAAACGATGCATGCTTTTTACAATAGTAATTGCTATTTGACAATGACCAATAAGTAATTTTGTTGCAATACTGTATACACTGTGAACATAATCAGACTTTGCTCCGTTGTCTCGAAGAAACATCTTCAATTTGTATTTAAAAAGGACGCCCAACGTGGGGCTCAAACCCACGACCCTGAGATTAAGAGTCTCATGCTCTACCGACTGAGCTAGCCGGGCTGACTGGTGCTCGTTTCTATCACTGTAACCAACTGAGCTATTAATTTGTCATCTTATTTGAGAAAATAGTGAATGACAGAACCAAAGATTCCAAATATAATCCACTGAAATGTAGCTTTATTATCATAATGAAAACAGATTACACATGACCACAGTTCTGTATCAAAATTAAGACGTAAGTATATGGTTTCCATTGTAGCTATTTACACACACTCCCAGGGTGTTATCTAACAAAACGACATATGCTGTGCTGCCATTATTGATTACATAGACTTTCCTGCCCCGTGTTGCTTTCTTCTTAGATGAGATCTCAGGTTCTGCTGAGTTCTGCTCCCTCGATCACGTTCTGCAGCAGCTCGCCTTGCTCATCACTCCCGTATGCTTTGGCGACAAAACAGGTTGGTCTCTGTGGCGCAATCGGTTAGCGCGTTCGGCTGTTAACCGAAAGGTTGGTGGTTCAAGCCCACCCAGGGACGATGTTTTTTGCATTTCTTAATCACATTAGAAAATGGCATTCTGATACTCTGTTATTTCATCCAATTACGCTGAAGAATAAATGTGCTCTGTTTTTTTAGTTCAAAATAATACAAAACAAATACCGTCTTGTTGTTTGCCGAAACCCGGGATCGAACCAGGGACCTTTAGATCTTCAGTCTAACGCTCTCCCAACTGAGCTATTTCGGCTTGACGAGACTGATGTTTCGAGATAGCATTCTTTTTGGCAATCCAGTAAACCTGTAATGAGAAACGTTCAACAGCTCGGCAACAGCATAATAGAATCCGATGCCTTTACAAATGCGTTTCGAAACTCTTAAGTTTTCTCCCAAATGCGGTTCTCAACAAATGGTTTTTTTTGGCTCTGGTCTTGTATCATCACCCTGACTACTGTCCGTAAGAAAGTGGCATTAATAAAAAGTCATTATGCAAAGTTCCCAATGCGCAAATACGCAGCATATTTAAACTTCTTCACAATCTTAAACCATCCCAAATGAATTTAAAATACTGACTGACAGGTTACACACATTTTCACTATCTCATGCAAGGAAGTGTTAATATGACTTTATTACCCAACTGTGTCAATGGAGACTGGTCAACAGTAATTTCGGATTCACTTTAGCTTATTGTGCTGTATCAAATGAAACATAAAAATGAATCGCAATACAATAAATATCTGTTTGATCGCTATATAATCAATATGCTGTATAGGCTAAATTGTATAAATAAATGTCCGGAAAGATTCAAATTCAAACACGTTAAAAAATGAAATAGTGTGTAATAAAAACAAAGGCGGCTTTGACCTCGACTTGATTTGAACACGCAACCTTCGGATCTGGAGTCAGACACGCTACCGTTGCGCCACGAAGTCCAGGTGTCATTCCAGGTGTCATGCCAGCTTGTTATGCAATGCTAGAGTGTACAACAAGCATGCCAAACACGGTAATGCCGACGCTGATACTCGGAAAACACTCGGTATCACCAGGGTCATGGGAAACAGCCGACTCAATACGTGTTCGTAGCCAGCAGGGCTATGAAGTTGTCGGAAGTGTGTTTGATTCTCAGCTTTAAAAGTAAAGAAAACATAAAACAATGCGATTTGCTTTTATAAATTTAATTATTTGAAACGTGGGCATAAACACAGTTGTATTGGCTGGGAATCGTCTCTGGTCAATTACTTGGAAAGCAGCTATGCTGACCAATATATCACCAACGGGGGAAAGCTGGCAGTACCGAGTGACACAGAAGACGGATTCTCTCAGCGCATCTCTGAATGCGCACTGGCACAAAGGGGCTTTTCTCATCTAATGACGTGGCAGAATGCAATAATGTATTGGGTTAATTTGCCTCCAAACGAAACATAAATACATGTGTATGTATTTGACACAAGTTACCCTATGCCTGTGTTTATTTATTTATTTTCTGCACGTATTAATTAATATTGTGTGAATATTTTATTTAGATCGTTTTTTTTTTTCTTTTTCATAATTTTCTGTTTGCTTTGCACTGTGTTTTTTGCTGTGTTGATTATTATTTGTCTATTTTATTTGGTGCACGGGTGAAACGGAGTTCGTAATTAAAGTATTTTTTGTTTTGTTTATCACAAGCACTGTCCACACGGACCTCAGGTCCCGCCCCAAACAATTGCAGGTACCTGTACACACCTGGAATTAGAAGGGCTTTGAGGAATAAAAAGGGTGAGGAACTAAGAGACTGGGAGCATGGAACTAGGAGATACCAGAATAGGAAAGAGAGAGAAGCCGAGGGAAGTAAACGAAAATAAAGAGTACGAGATTAGACAGTGAGCGGCTGGGTTTTTTTTGTGCACGGACAGTGTCAGTTTCGTTTTGTTATTTTTTTTCGTGGACTCACTCTGGGAGGACTGCGGAACTTGGTGATTGAAGACATTTGAAGAGGTACTGACAAGAACCTTTGCGTTCGTGGTTTATGTCAGGATATCAGGATCTCTCCTGAGGCCTTCAGCTGAAGCGCAGCACCCTATGGAGAGGGCTGCCCAAACAGGCGTCTGGACAGGAGCCCTAAGAGGAGGTCTGGACCAGAGAGTGGATGACGTATGGTTAAGTGAACAAATACACATTAAAATGCATCTAACGCTCAAAAATAAAACAATAATTCAAATAAACAAACTGTGCAAAAAAAGGAAAACCAATCCAATTAAAATTCAAAAATCATACGTGATAATACTGAATAAAATAATATTCAGCACATTCGACACCCGTGACATTACCACCACTGCGATCTTGAAAATGTCTGTATGCCACAGAACTTAAGATCTGAAACGGAATGTTTGGCATCTACAAAATGTCTAGCTAGTGGTGGATGAATATATTTTCTCCTTATTGAACTTTTATGCTCGCTCATTAATGCGCAATTGTAACTGTAGTAGTTTTACCATCATATTGCAAATGGCTAGGACAAGAAATCACATTAATGACATGAGCTGAAGCACAATCACTTGTAAGATACTGTACTCTTTTTTTTCGTTGTATGGCTTGTACATTTTCTTAGTTTTAAATGTATTACCACAGGCGGTACAGTTACGATTTGGAAAAAATCCAGTAGATTTGTCCAGTACACCTAGATCTCTCGAACATCTAAACGAGTCAGCCCTTAATAAAGACCGTCCGTGTTCATTTCGGCGTTTATGACATTGTCTATACACAACAGCTCTTATGTAATCCTATTGGTATCGAATCGATCGCAATTAATGTGTTCCATGTTTCCAGTCAGTTTGATAGTTTTAATACTGTATTACATTCTGAATATGAATAGAGCTGAATTATTAATTGTTGATAATACTTAGAATACCAGATACATATTTAGCATTAAAAAGCAATACATGTGATTTATTTAAACAGTCGTTCATTATTTTGTGTATCAGCGGCCACACAAAGCTGAGCGCAGTGCGGTATACTGTAATGATGCTCCAGTCAGTCTGCCCGGACTGCACCTGAACCATCTTAAAAACACGAAGCCTCTAATAAGCTAATTTGTAAAAGTTAGTAAAGAATTGCGCTAATATAACGAAGCTAAATTTGAACTCCTAGCTGGAGCAACGAGAGAGGGCGAGAGGGCGGGGCAGAGAAGGAGGGGGAGACGCTGCTAGGCAACCGGCTCGTGAACATTCCACTCAGCTGAGCAGAGACCGTTAGGATTTAAAAATGTGAACGTTCCGAGCGGCGTTAGGCGCTTCGTTAAATTAACACACCGTTGCTGGCATTTGAATATAACCATATTTTAAATACTCAAATAGGACTGTATTAAAATATATATGTTTTTCAAAGTAATATGTTATTTGGAATATTAAAACAATCAAATAAATAACACATGTTTGGACACAAAAATATTGTTCTTCCTCATAACGTGTTAGAAAATGTAAACAGCAGTTGGAGAATGTCGAAGTCGATCATCCTAGCATGTTAAACGAGGGCATTTCTCCTGTAAGCTGCGTCTAGTAATAGATGGTTTATACTGTTCTCAATGGTCCGCATCCCAGCCTGAGACCACGATCCAGTGGTCGACGGAGATGTTTTTCAAAGTAATATGTTATTTGGAATTTTAAAACAATCAAGTTAAATAACATGTTTGGACACAAAATATTTTTCAGTGACGTTAACAAGTAGTCTGTTTACAACAAAAATGCAATCTGTGTTAGGAACACTATTTTAGTCCGATTTAAAATGAAAATTAAAATGGTATTGAGTGCTGAAATTTATTATTTTTAAAAATAAGTAAAAGTCAACTGTCAGAAGTGGGATTTGAACCCACGCCTCCATTCAGAGACCAGAACACACAATTCTTTAGAAAGACAGAGTCCTTGAGTCTGGCGCCTTAGACCACTCGGCCATTCTGACAAGCTGCGTTTGGTAATGTTGAAAACCGCATTATTTATTTCAGCACACACTAGGGGGTCGTATCAAGGCCCGATTGGGTTTATTACGCACATACCAACTGATGCTCCATGAATGATGTTAAGACAATTGTAAAAAAAAGAAACGGATTGAAGTCAACCCAAAAAAAGTAAGATTATTTATTTCAATATCGTTATAGCTATAAACGATGCATGCATTTTACAATAGCAATTGCTATTTGACAATGACCAATAAGTAATTTTGTTGCAATACTGTATACAATGTGAACAGAATCAGACATTGCTCCGTTGTCTCGAAGAAACATCTTCAATTTGTATTTAAAAAGGACGCCCAACGTGGGGCTCGAACACACGACCCTGAGATTAAGAGTCTCATGCTCTACCGACTGAGCTAGCCGGGCTGACTGGTGCTCGTTTTTTTCACTGTAACCAACTGAGCTATTAATTTGTCATCTTATTTGAGAAAATAGTGAATGACAGAACCAAAGATTCCAAATATAATCCACTGAACTGTAGCTTTCTTATCATAATG
The DNA here is from genome assembly GCF_902713425.1 of Acipenser ruthenus. Taxonomy (NCBI): domain Eukaryota; kingdom Metazoa; phylum Chordata; class Actinopteri; order Acipenseriformes; family Acipenseridae; genus Acipenser; species Acipenser ruthenus. The sequence continues at coordinate 1,672,934 of NC_081220.1, forward strand.
AAAACAGATTACACATGACCACAGTTCTGTATCAAAATGAAGTCGTAAGTATATGGTTTCCATTGTAGCTATTTACACACACTGCTCTGTTGTCTCCCAGGGTGTTATCTAACAAAACGACATATGCTGTGCTGCCATAATGGATTACATAGACTTTCCTGCCCCGTGTTGCTTTCATCTTAGATGTGATCTCAGGTTCTGCTAAGTTCTGCTCCCTCCATCACGTTCTGCAGCATCTCGCCTTGCTCATCACTCCCGTATGCTTTGGCGGCTTAACAGGTTGGTCTCTGTGGCGCAATCGGTTAGCGCGTTCGGCTGTTAACCGAAAGGTTGGTGGTTCAAGCCCACCCACGGACGATGCATTTTCCATTTCTTAATCACATTAGATAATGGCACTCTGATACGCTGTTATTTCATCCAATTACGCTGAAGAATAAATGTGCTCTGTTTTTTTAGTTCAAAATAATACAAAACAAAGATCGTCTTGCTGGTTGCCGAAACCCGGGATCGAACCAGGGACCTTTAGATCTTCAGTCTAACGCTCTCCCAACTGAGCTATTTCGGCTTGACAAGACTGATGTTTCGAGATAGCATTCTTTTTGGCAATCCAGTAAACCTGTAATGAGAAACGTTCAACAGCTCGGCAACACCATAATAGAATCCGATGCCTTTACAAATGTGTTTCGAAACTGTTAAGTTTTCTCCCAAATGCGATTCTCAACAAATGTTTTTTTTTTTTTTGTATTCCTTCCAGAGTAAGTCCAAAAGGCAAACACTGGAACTGGCTGCCTGAAAATGCAGCGCTTGAACTGCCTCAACAAACGCTTAGCTCTAAAACTTGTACATTGAAAGTCTATTAACATCTTTAACACAATCATCTGTATTCCAATCCACAGGGTGATCAATAAAGTGACTGCTGGCTTTGTTTATATATTAACAAGATGTTTTCAGGATTCACGCGTATTCTGAGCAAGCACGACAGAATATGGTAGTGAAAGGACAAGCAAATAACAGGTTTATTGGTTCTGGTCTTGTATCATCACCCTGACTACTGTCCGTAAGAAAGTGGCATTAATAAAAACGTCATTATGCAAAGTTCCCAATGCGCAAATACGCAGCATATTTAAACTTCTTCACAATCTTAAACCTTCCCACATGAATTTAAAATACTTACTGACAGGTACGGCCCTTTCCCAATGTAACACTCTGCTTTGTTTGAACACCAACGATGGGTGGGATATTATGTAGTAAACCACAATACTATTGTTCCCACTGTTCACGAGATGAGGCGTTGCCGTGGTAACCATGGTCTGTGAGGCGCCGGTGTGAAAGAGTTGCAGTGCAGCGGTGACGTCGGAACAGTCTTTCTGATGAAAACGCAGAGCAAGCTGAGAATGACGCTGCGCTTTGAACGGCGCTGTAGCTGCGCTGGAGACTGGATGGAGCAGAAAAGACTAACGTTGGAGCTCCTGCAGAAAAATACAAAAGCTGAATGATGAAAAGAATAGAAACAAACACAGACGAAGGGCGGAAGCAGTGCTGGGTATATAAATAGAAAAGAAGGAGAGATTGACATGCAAGCTACCTAACGGGATTGCCCATACCGCTCTGGTCACGCCCTTTTTACCTGACCAAACACAGCAGCGCGAGATAATGGCAGAGACACTGGAACTTGATTGAAACTGAACTGCCCCCCCAGGAAGTCATTTGTTTGTCGCTATATAATCAATATGTTGTGTGGGCTAAATTGTATAAATAAATGTACGGAAACATTCAAATTCAAACACGTTAAAAAAAATGAAATAGAGTGGAATAGAAATAAAGACGGCTTTGACCTCGACGTGATTTGAACACGCAACCTTCTGATCTGGAGTCAGACGCGCTACCGTTGCGCCACGAAGTCCTGGTGTACTGTTTGCTTGTGATGCAATGTTAGAGTGCACAGCGTGACATGAAAGCATGCGATAATGTGTTAATTTACCAACAGAAACATAAATAAAAGTGTATGTATTTATTTGTGAATAAACTATCTTGCTTATACGATGGGACCAGAGACCTTACATCGGCAATCTAATGATAAGCCAACCCCTGAGAGACTTTGTCTTGACCAGGGACTAATATAATCTAAAAACAAACTGCGATGGGAATGTGAATAGAGTCAAATACATTTGTACCATTCTGTAAATTATATATATATATATATACCTCAAGTAACTGTAGTTTTTTTTTAATTCTTTTTTATTTTATAACTGTAGCTTTATTATCATAATGAAAACACATTACACATGACCACAGTTCTGTAACAAAATGACAAAAACAAAGACGTTCCCATACCGGGAGTCGAACCCGGGCCGCCTGGGTGAAAACCAGGAATCCTAACCGCTAGACCATATGGGAATGTAATTATCAAACTCATTTACATGCAACAGTAGCTACACTCTAAAACCATGTGTAAGTTTGGAACATTCATAAACACTTATCTGTAACACTTTTTAAACGCGTCAAGGCGTTTACTTTATAAACATGTTTAGAATATAAACGCGTTAAGGTGTTTAAGTAATAAACACGTGAACATGTTTATTCGCTCTAACACTTTTTAAACACCTGAACACGTTTACAAATCTACAGGTGTTTAAGATCTAAACACGTAAATGCTTTCTTATTTTTACAATACAAAAAGACACAAATTAAACAACTTACTTTTATTTATTGCATATTTCAAAGTTAAGCCAAAAACTTTTTTAAACAAAAAATCTATTGCAATAGTAACAAGTATTTGAATTGTAATAAATATTTACAATTTGAAGAATAAAATCTGTTACACCTATATACATATTGTAGCGTGCATGGTGGAAGGCAGCAATAGGGCTGGTAGGTGACGTAATCACACACAGAGACATGAGCCCGATATACACTCCTTGCAAAGGAGCCGGCTCTTTTGTACAGCGGTATCGGCGCTATGCTTTAGTGCAAGAGGTCCCGGGTTCGCGCCTGCCCTCTGGCTGTGTGTGGATTGCCTCGCCCTGTGTGATGCGCCTGCCTGCGGGAACCGAGATCGCTACAATATATATGATTGTATTTAAAACATCTAAAACATCAAATAGAATACTGTATATGTCCACTCCCTCAAATAAATTATTTAAATAGACAATAAAAACATACTACCTTATCATGAAATTCAGTTTTAACAAATAATTATTTAATTTGTTTACAGATATTTACAATTATGTAAGAATGTTATTGTTGTAATTCACTAATTTAATCGTTGAACCCTTTTGCAAAAAATCTGTATTCATGGGATTTGCATCCAGTAAATGGGTCTCCCAATATATATTGCTGCAGGAATCCAAGCACCTGCGAATAAACTTTGGGGTACTGCAGGTGGAAGGCATAGTACATTCCCAGGAGAACAAGCACAGCATCTAATACAGTTTTTGCTTGGCAAAATATCGCAACAGTATCTCCTACTATTACAGCTTCCTGGAGGGTGTTCTTTGCAACACAAAGAACAAGATGCGGTGGTTCTTCTGGTGTGGTTTTCAAGTACTTGTCAAGTTCACTTGTAGATATATCCTGAAAAATATAACAGAATGAAATGATGACAAAATAATATAAATATATAAAATATAACATTTTTATTGTACTTTGTTAGATACATTTAATTTAATTTTAAATTTACTGTGTCAATTGTTAGCATTATATAAGTCAATATAATTATGCTTGAATGACAGTAAGAGGACATCTTGTTTGAAGCCGAGTCAATGGGTGCCCCCCCACTCCCAAACATTTTGATTAATGTTATTTAGTATAATTACCTCATATACAGTGATGACCGAAACTGACTTTTTCCCCTTTCCTTCATCAAATTTAGTTTTTTCTTCAATGAGCTGAATTACAGGTAGCATTCTGAGATCTCCCTGAAAAGAAAAATGGGGTGGGGGTAATGACCTTTGTATAAGTAATTGCTTTGTACAGTGGCGGGGTGTGAAGGGGGAGAGGGAGGAGGTTTGTTGTTCTTTTTGTTTGTTACCTTCGTGCGTTTCCAGCTGGCAAAGCCACAAGTCATTCACAAGAATACAATGTGTTTTGTGATCGTTTATTTCCTCACCTCTTTCTTGGATCCAATCAGTAACTCAGAGACCGTCCTAACCTGTTCAGCCCTTTTGCACAATGTTTCAAATCATGTACTTCCAAGGACCATTGCAAATTCACCCATTACCTAATAGAAAAACACATGCACAAGTATGAAGTTGAAAAAAAAATAAATAAAATAAAAAATACCTCCAACGCAGGAATGTTGAACTAGAATTTATAAACCCAGGACCTATGCTGTCAGATAACAGTTTTAGAAAATGGTTGACATTACATTAAAAATAAATATTTACTTAAAATGAATAAAAAATAAAGTAAAATAAATGTCACAAAATGAGTTTCTGTATATCATCATCATAATAACTGTACTTGGACTGGATTAAAGCAAATCGCAACCTTTAATCCAACATTCACAACCACAATTTTAATTTTATTTTAGTGATCAGTAATATTGACTGTTTGATGAGACTGTAGAAGGAAAATAATAATGCAGTTAACTGTAAGCAGGTGAATTGTAGTATGCCCTCTATAACTTTACAATAACATGAGTAAATAAACAGATACTTACAAATTGTCCCCATTCAAAACAAGGGTAAACTTCAACAATTGGTTTAATTCTTCCAGCTGGAAGAGTGGTCAGCCACAATCGACGATTGCCAAACGTTTCTTTAAGAAGAATGTCTATGTGATTGTCATCAGGCTTATTTTTGTCAAATTCTTTTCTTAATTCTTCGACATGGCGGTCGTATTCTTCATCGGGCCGTTCTTCACGCCTCTGTATGGTAGGTACCTGGGCTTTCTTTGCCATAATTGGTGCCGAATTGGAGTCAATGGGCAGGTTTTTCCTTTTTAAAGACCACCTCATGTGCCTCATCTTCTGACTGAGGCACTTAGAAAATAAGGACTACAAAAGAACAAGAGGTGAAAACAATAATTGTGAATAAATACATCAAGTTTCAGAAAGAAATGGCAAGCTTCAATTCCCAATGTATTGTTTTGCATACTTGAATTCCATCTTGCCCACGGTTCATTCCCTTCATGCTTAATGCATGGGTATTTGCTATACAGCTTTTTTCCAATGGCCTGTCACTTAGGCTGCGATAATTAGCCAGGTAATAATTAGATGCTTCATCAACCATTTTATGCCATATCCCTCTTGAATTGCCAGCCAGAAGACTTCTATGCACCAGGTCAGAAAATGGAGGCAGAGGGGTTCTATCATCCACTGTTGAACATCCTGTTGAGTATAATAACAAATAATAATACAAAACAAAAAATAATTAAGTCTGAGGCTGACATTCATTGATAAAGAGTGCAATCTTAATAATGTGCAACAAAATTAAACTGATGAGCAACAAGAAAAAAATAAACATAAACAGGTACTTACTCCGATTTGCAAAAGATTCCATGTATGCTGCGGAGTCAAGGGATATGATTTCATTTATTTTTTCAGAATCAGACTTCTGCTCAATTGATGTTATGTTCACTTGTTCTTCTATGGGTATCTGTGGGATCCAGCTCTCTCCTTCCATCAGTATTATTAAAGATTCTGATTGCATCTCCAATAAGATTTTGTCATCATCAATCTCAGTTCCGTCAGTTTCCAGGACCAGTATATGCCCCTTTTTTGGAAGGCCAAGTTTTTGTGAACCTGAAAAGGTTATCAATAATTGATCATTTAAATTTATACATAACAAAATAAGAAATGGCAAGAACAACAGACAGCCATTCAACCTATTTGACTTTTTCATTCTATTTTGAATCTTTTCAGCTGTTGTTAGATCCGTGCTCCATTTTGTGCCACCAGCCAATTCAACTACAGAATAATGAATCATCCCAACACTGCCTTAAAATTTCAGAACAGACTGTAAAATATAAGTGGAATGTAGTTAATTACACCACCCGTCCACCCATTGCAACCATACAGAAAGATTATAAAAGATTATTTGGAATTATAGAAAGTTATATCAGTATCATTTTATCTACTCACCTTTTTCAAGAACTTCTTTGAAGGATGTTCCACTGACCATTTTTTTTTTTTTTGTTTAGGCTGCCGATCCCACACTTTGAAGACACCCACGGTGGGCTTTGAGGTATAAAAAGGGTGAGGAACTAAGAGACTGGGAGCATGGAACTAGGAGATACCGGAATAGGAAAGAGAGAGAAGCCGAGGGAAGTAAACGAAAATAAAGAGGACGAGATTAGACAGCGAGTGGTTGGGTTTTTTTTTTTTTGTGCACGGACAGTGTCAGTTTCGTTTTGTTATTTTTTTTCGTGGACTCACTCTGGGAGGACTGCGGAACTTGGTGATTGAAGACATTTGAAAAGAGGTACTGACAAGAACCTTTGCGTTCGTGGTTTATGTCAGGATATCAGGATCTCTCCTGAGGCCTTCAGCTGAAGCGCAGCACCCTATGGAGAGGGCTGCCCAAACAGGCATCTGGACAGGAGCCCTAGGAGGAGATCTGGACCAGAGAGTGGATGACGTATGGTTAAGTGAACAAATACACATTAAAATGCATCTAACGCTCAAAAATAAAACAATAATTCAAATAAACAAACTGTGCAAAAAAAGGAAAACCAATCCAATTAAAATTCAAAAATCATAAGTGATAATACTGTATAAAATAATAATCAACACATTCGACACCCGTGACATTACCACCACTGCGATCTTGAAAATGTTTGTATGCCACAGAATTTAAGATCTGAAACGGAATTTTTGGCATCTACAAAATGTCTAGCTAGTGGTGGATGAATATGTTTTCTCCTAATTGAACTTTTATGCTCGCTCATTAATGTGCAATTGTAACTGTCTAATAGTTTTACCACCATATTGCAAATGGCTAGGACAAGAAATCACACAAATGACATGAGTTGAAGCACAATCACTTGTAAGATACTGTACTCTTTTTTTTCTTTGTATGGCTTGTGCATTTTCTTAGTTTTAAATGTATTATCACAGGCGGTACACTTACGATTTGGAAAAAATCCAGTAGATCTGTCCAGTACACCTAGATCTCTCGAACATCTAAACGAGTCAGCCCTTAATAAAGACCGTCCGTGTTCATTTCGGCGTTTATGACATTGTCTATACACAACAGCTCTTATGTAATCCTATTGGTATCGAATCGATCGCAATTAATGTGTTCCATGTTTCCAGTCAGTTTGATAGTTTTAATACTGTATTACATTCTGAATATGAATAGAGCTGAATTATTAATTGTAGATAATACTTAGAATACCAGATACATATTTAGCATTAAAAAGCAATACATGTGATTTATTTAATAGTTGTTCATTATTTTGTGTATCAGCCGCCACACAAAGCCGAGCGCAGTGCGGTATACTGTAATGATGCTCCAGTCAGTCTGCCCGGACTGCACCTGAACCATCTTAAAAACACGAAGCTTCTAATAAGCTAATTTGTAAAAGTTAGTAAAGAATTGCGCTAATATAACAAAGCTAAATTTGAACTCCTAGCTGGAGCAACGAGAGAGGGCGAGAGGGCGGGGCAGAGAAGGAGGGGGAGACGCTGCTAGGCAACCGGCTCGTGAACATTCCACTCAGCTGAGCAGAGACCGTTAGAATTTAAAAATGCGAACGTTCCGAGCGGCGTTAGGCGCTTCGTTAAATTAACACACCATTGCTGGCATTTGAATATAACCATATTTTAAATACTCAAATAGGACTGTATTAAAAAAATATATTATGTTTTTCAAAGTAATATGTTATGTGGAATATTAAAACAATCAAATTAAATAACACATGTTTGGACACAAAATATTTTTCTTCCTCATAACGTATTAGAAAATGTAAACAGCAGTTGGAGAATGCCGAAGTCGATCATCCTAGCATGTTAAACGAGGGCATTTCTCCTGTAAGCTGCGTCTAGTAATAGATGGTTTATACTGTTCTAAATGGTCCGCATCCCAGCCTGAGACCACGATCCAGTGGTAGACGGAGATGTTTTTCAAGTAATATGTTATTTGGAATATTAAAACAATCAAGTTAAATAACATGTTTGGACACAAAATATCTTTCAGTGACGTTAACAAGTAGTCTGTTTACAACAAAAATGCAATCTGTGTTAGGAACACTATTCTAGTCGGATTTAAAATGGAAATTAAAATGGTATTGAGTGCTGACAAGAGTTTGGTTTCAGCTGTTGATTTCCTTGAAACAATCTTTTATAGTAAAATGAACACATTTATTCCTTTTAAAAATAAGCCATATTGAACTGTCAGAAGTGGGATTTGAACCCACATCTCCATTCGGAGACCAGAACACACACTTCTTTGGAAAAACAGTCCTTGAGTCTGGCGCCTTAGACCGCTCGGCCATCCTGACAAGTTGCGTTTATTACACCAGAAAACTGCATTATTTATTTCAGCACACACTAGGGTGGTTTTGTATCAAGGCCCGATTGGGTTTATTACGCACATACCAACTGATGCTCCATGAATGATGTAATGACAACTGTAAACAAAGAAACGGATTGAAGCCAACCCAAAAAAGTACGGTTATAGCTATAAACTATGCACGCATTTTACAATAGCAATTGCTATTTGACAATGACAGTTCCTCGCACAAGTTAGAAAAACTTGTTTGAAACTACCGAGAGTCTCTATACAGCTCAAAGAGTTTAGCTGTTTTTACCATGTTGCAGCGGCAAAACTAAATCACTTAGAATTACCATCTGTACCAGTATCAAAAGTCTGAAACTTTCTTACCCCAAATGTGAAAAAAAACGTACATACCTCTTATACACAATGAGATATAAGTCGTCAAACTAAGGTAAAATTATTATTCTCCTTCTTCTTCCTCCTCTTCCGTCTACTTTTTAAGGGTGTGTAGCGACTATTCAAACAGAAAAGCTAAATAACTGGACATCTACCAATCATGTGATTCCACATGTTGGTCAACGTCAAAACATACCAGGGTGTGCAAGCAGTTTGATATCCACACCATTTATATTAAACACATTATTTATGTTTTAAAACAGCACACACCGAAGGAGGGAAAAAAATAATACAGTGGTTGGGACTTGAAACATGACATTCTTGAAGAGCACACGACCTTGAAATGCGTTCATTTTTTAAGCTTACATCCAAGCCTGACCAGCTTTCACTGAAAACCTGAAGGTGCTGCTCGATTCTAGAAATTTTCGATTTCCTGTTTGAAAATTTCTAGTTTCCTGTTTGTTAAGGTAGATACCATAGAATGGAATTGCACACAAGAGTGGTGTGTAGCTTCCTTATCTAAATCTCTGATCTCTGATAAATTTTAGTTCCTTGTTTAAATAAATATAAATAAAGGAATAATTTATTTGTTAGAAATAAATAAATGATTTAAACAAATGCATAGAGGAATAAATACATTTAGAAATAAATATTTTCAAATAAATAAATGTAGAAATGAATACATGTTTATATTATAAATGTATAAATAAATTAATAAATAGCAAGCTAGAAAACTACATGTCATATTAATTGATTTGGTGTCTTATTTGAGAAAATACTGAACGACAGAACCAAAGATAATCCACTGCACGTCACCAGAAACAGCTTTGATGAGACAAAGTCGTATGACACGAACCCTAAGAATGTTATACCAGATTCATTGACGCTTAGAAACAACTGCAGCCTCCCTGCCTTACATGTATTTCAAAATGAATGGTCTCATCCATCTGGAAAGATTGGTTCTGCATTTATACAGTATCAACCTTAATCTGAGTTGAGAGGCACCCAACCTGTGGAGGATTTTAAATGTGAGGTGATGTGAATAGAGTCAAATACATTTGCATCATTCTGTATATATATATATATATATATATATATATATATATATATATATATATATATATATATATATTTCGAGTAACTGTAGCTTTATTATCATAATGAAAACACATTACACATGACCACAGTTCTGTAACAAAATGACAATAACAAGGGAGTTCCCATACCTGGAGTCAAACCCGGGCCGCCTGGGTGAAAACCAGGAATCCTAACCGCTAGACCATATGGGAAGCTGACTACCAAACTTATGGACATGCAACAGTACCTAGTATACAGTACAATGATTGGTAAAAACATTACAAACGTTACAAATTAAAGCAAACTTCAAACCATTTATATTTATTCTCAATTAACACAAACTCTTCAATTGCTAAAAAACATAAAACATCTCCCTTTGTGATTCTCGGAAGGCATACGATGGAGGGCGCACTGCAGTTTTTCAGTCGGGAATATTACAAATTAGCAGACTGTGCTTTTAAATACACATGTAGGGCGGGCGTCTCTGTTACAAATAATTGTCACACTTTGTATTTATCTCCATAACGCGTTGGGACTAAATACGCAGATACATTAAAACTATTTGGAGAATGCGGGCATCGATCCCGCTACTTCTCGCATGCTAAGCAATCTCTCTACCATTTGAGCTAATTCCCCTTGAATTGTGCCAGCGATTCTCATAGGCTACATTGCAAGCTGATACGAGCAATTCAGATTGTCAGATTTTATTAGCAAATATTTCGACTAGAGGTCCCATGTGCAAACGATAACGATCCAGTTCTGGCACGTAATTGTTCCAATATAGTCAAATTGGCCTGTCAGCATTGCACCATTACTGATGAAAAGGTTTGCCAATATTGGTCCAGTATTGACCCATTTCAGACATGTTTACTGGGTACCAACTACCAGCTATTTATTCATTTATTTATTTATTTATTTATTTATAATTTTGGCTTGGAATATCCTCCATAGGCTACAAGCCGTCTAACCTGTTCTTAAGAGCCTGAATATGTAAATGTGCCTGCGTTTGGAACAATGTCTCGCAGGAAGTCTGTCCCTGGACAGTGTGGTTTCAGCACCTGTTACATAGAAGAGCCCCAGCGATAATAAACACATTGAAACCGTTTCAAATAAAAGCTGAATTGACGAGCGTCCCTGCAATGAGGACCCTGTATGGGAGGTGCCGTCCAGCGATTCAACACATGATCCAGAGAAGCGGCTCTGTGTGCTTTCCAAATATCTGTTTACAGAAGAACAGGAACATCTTCCTTCAGATGAACCAGGATTTTTTTCCCTCTGTTGCAACGTCATTCAATTGATTTTCATGTTCCTCTAAAATGTCCTCTCGGTTTGGATTTAATTTATTGAATGCTCTTGTGTTAAGAAAGCGCAGCAGCTGTGAAAGAGCCCGGATAGCTCAGTCGGTAGAGCATCAGACTTTTAATCTGAGGGTCCAGGGTTCAAGTCCATGTTCGGGTGATGTTTATTTCAGGACTATGGATACATATAGCATGACAATAAAACAATGACGTCACTTTTTTAACACGCTGACTTGTTCCTGTGTCAGTCTTGTTCGCAGCTGATTTACAGTCAGCAGTTCTGCAGGCGCACAGCATGCTGGGATGCAGGTCACTGTTTTTTTTAAAGCCCCCTTGCGCGCCACACTGCAGACCTGTGTTTATATTGCCAAATAAATTGCAGGCGAGTTTGGATATTTACTTTTAAATTAGTATACGTTACCATTCAAGTATAAACGGTATGAATGTATTTATCGATTGATCGTTTAACCCATTACATCCCTAGAAGGGACACAGTAGAATTAAAAAAATGACATGTAATTCTTTTGCTAACCAGTAGCTTTTTCTTTCTCGTATATAAAAGCTGCACGTCACATTTTGTAGAAGCTTGTCGTTCCTTGCTAGTGCCGCTCTATAGAACCTCCGGACTTGACCACGTTTGATAGAAACACAGAAACACAATTTTGTTGGCCCGGCCGGCAGTGGAAACGAGGTATAAATCCTAACCACTAGAGCACCGGGGAAACTGATTACTGATGCAAACATCTGGGGTGGAATGAATTATTATTCACTGAGAAAAGAAGCAGGAATCCTGCGGAACATTCTCATTACATGAGCAGTGTGCTGCTGGGCTGTGGAATTACTCTCTCCCTCTTGTGGTCACAGAGTGTAGTGCAGTCTGTGCTGCTGGGCTGTGGAATTACTCTCTCCCTCTTGTGGTCACAGAGTGTAGTGCAGTCTGTGCTGCTGGGCTGTGGAATTACTCTCTCCCTCTTGTGGTCACAGAGTGTAGTGCAGTCTGTGCTGCTGGGCTGTGGAATTGCAACAGAAATCCCTTCCCATGCTGGTGGAATGACATGCTGTAACCTCTATGCTGACACACACTGATGTGAGTCTGCAGGAATAACTGTGGTGTGGGACAGACAGCTTACAGCAACTCTCAGAGAGGAGAGCAAGGGGAGAATCATTGTGTTTAAAATGCTGGCCTGCTAAAGGGACATTTTAACATTCTTTAATATTCACTGGCAGGGGTGGTGTAGTAGGGGAAGCCCTGCACTCAGTGTAAAATGACTGATGACTCCACTCGATAGCAGTTCAAGAAGCTTTATTACAATGCACACAAGGGAAGAGCAGCAGTGAGAGCAACTCACTCTCTCTTGGTTATTGACAAGGTAGCACAATATTTATACACTACTAGTGTAGCAACAATAGGCAAATTAACACATCAGCATGGTTATAGAACTTTCTCGAGGATGAAGATCTCCTTATAAGGGGGTTGTTTATTAGTTAGGAAGTAGACATAACAACGCCCTAACCACAGCCCTTTTTATCTCTTGAGAAACACATTTCAAGCAATTATCAAAACCCAAACAGTCATCTCGTACTAGAACATACTGTGTTACACAACATCACATGATTCTCTTTAACCCGGTAGATGCCAGCCTGGGTGGTGGCTGCCTCTTCAGGGTATCTATCTATCTATCTATCTATCTATCTATCTATCTATATATATATATATATATATATATATATATATATATATATATATATATATATATATATAAATAAACTAATAATATATAAGCTAATAAACTTGCATTTGTTTGAATTTTAGCACGAGTGATACAGCGTGAAGATGGCAGCTGGATCTAGAGCCGTAACAGCAGAGGAAATCTCCAGAAATATACAGACAAACAGAAATATTACCATTTCAATTGAAAACAGCTGTGATTTCTGTCTAACAAACCCAAGGTAAGTGATCATAATCCTACTTTTTGTTGACCCCAAAGGCTGTTTGGCATTTTTTTAATTTTCACTGAAGAATTATTTTTATATAAATACTGAATTTTTAAAAAGCTGTTCTGCAGGGAATCCAAATGGAGTTATTTGTCATTATCAGTCCTATAATTACACAGAATAAATAACATTGCCTGCTTTGAAAATGAAAACGGTTTATTCTTGGTAATGCATTCATTTGATACACAGTGGAATATATGCATGAAATCTACAGAATGTAACAACTCTTGCTCAGAAGTACAGAAAAAATGATACAAAACCAAACCCTAACAAACCAAAAAAACAACATTAAACCTATACTATATCTGCACTGTAAGCTTTTGCTTAAGAAGTTCTGTTAGCAAATTGGATAAACTGAGGGTTCCTCTCTGTTAGAACTTAAGAACATGTACGAGTGAGAGGAAGCTATTCAGCACACACACAGGTGTCCAGTTCCCAGTAGCTGATAGATTTCAAAACTTTGTTGAATTGGGTCTTGAAGGATCCAAGTGATTCAGCATCAACAACATGACCACCGGTACAGGGAACCTGGATTCTGAGCTGCGCTTAAAAGTATTAGTTAGTGTATAACTTTGTCAACTCCTTTTAAGATTTTAAAGACTTCTGCCCATCTTCTAATTCTTCTTTGTTCCAGGCTAAATAGATTCAGTTCTTTCAGCCTGTTTTCAAGGCTCATTCCTCTAAACCATGCTGGGATTAATCTCTTCACTGGACTCTCTCCAGGGCCACAGTGTCCCTCTGGTACTGTGGTGACCACAACTGGACACAGTCCTCTAAGTGAAAGCTCACTAGTGCATTATACAACCAAATCATAACCTCCTTTGATTTAGTCGTTAGTCACATTTTGTAAAGCTGTCATCTAAAATAATATCCATGTAGATGAAATCTAAAGACTTCAGCCTTTCGAGTGATGTATTGGATTAGCAAACTACTGAATTTTATAATGATGTGGGAGCACACAAAGTTACACACCTGTATTAATTTCACCTATTGCCAGCATGGTATGTACACAGGTACCATTTTTATAGGACTATTAAAGCACTTTGCATTTGGTTTTACTGAGTTTCATCACAATCAGGCCCATATAGTAGATTTAATTCAATCCTGCTAGATTAGCCAGCTGCAGTTTCATTTTTATTGCATTATTTAAAATAAATATGCTATATATTGAAACACATACATGTACTGCAACACAAAGACTGGGTTCCCTTAGACATGGCTGTATTGGGCTCTGCATTGCTTCAGTCTCTCAGGCTCCTGATTTGATTTGGTAGGATGATATGCAAACTGTGAATCTACAAACCAATCCTGAATCGTTCTGTCCATCTATCCAATAGAATTGTGGATTGCATCTGTCCCCAGGTCCTACAGCACTTCATCAGTCAGTTCTCTATTAAACCTGGAATCGAATGGCCCACCAGTACCTATGTTATGAGCAGGCATTGCTGCAACATACCTTGGAAATGTTGTTACAGTTTAGCCAATCTAATCTAATCAGTCATATTTAATACAAGGACACTCAGGGCAGCAGTGTGGCGTAGTGGTTAGGGCTCTGGACTCTTGACCGGAGGGTTGTGGGTTCAATCCCTGGTAGGCGACACTGCTGCTGTACCTTTGAGCAAGGTACTTTACCTAAATTGCTCCAGTAAGTATAAATGGGTAATTGTATGTAAAAATAATGTGATATCTTGTAACAATTGTAAGTTGCCATCTGCTAAGAAATAAATAATAGTAACAAGGCAGTTAATGTTTGTAGTCAATGGTACCCATAATATTCCAGCTGCTTTATGCATGGATTACATTGCTTAAATAAAAATAAAGTGCCAGTTATAACAAATTCAAGTTAAAAGCAGCTTCTCCCATTCTTACTGCCCATTCAGAAATGACTGTTACAGAATGTATCTTTGTTAGGAGCTCAGGGTTCCCCAGTAAACAGGGACAGGTACACAGGTACTCTAGCAGTACAGATCTTGGCTTGTTAGATACAGGTCCCTTGTATGATCATTGTAATGATGTTCTTTTTTTCATCAGGATTTACACTTTCAGTGGATATAATTTAAATCCTCCTCAGCCAACCATCAATGCAAAAACCACGGCCGTCTGTTCCTTCAGCAAAACCAGTTATACAGCACGTGGAAGTGTGGGCGTCTTAACCTACGATGTCATCAAGAACAATGATGCTGTTGAATGCATTGCCATGATGTTTTCTGTACCATTTGATTACAATTGGTATAAAAACTGGTTCGCTATAGGGTCTTTTAGTGTTGGAAAAACCTGTGATCATGCCTTATACAATCGAATGTATCACAAGGGGGAGGATGGTTTCATCAGAAGACAAGCAACAGATGGGATCATAGAGTTTACTGGGAAAGCTGTTGTAATAAAAGCCACAATGTCTGCCGCCGGCAGGTCAATAATGAAAATTGAAGTGTGGAACAAACGTACATGTGCTTGAGAAATACTGTGCTTGCTTTTCATTGACTGCCTGATATTTGCATGCATGAAATCATTCTACTCAGCTATTGCGAAACAGTCATATAGTGAGCACTAGATGCATTATACTTTTTATACTGTATAAAAGCATTTATCAACATGTATAACAAACTATGGATTGTGTTGCAGCTGTTGATATAAATGAACACTGTACTGTATGTACACTTCTAGCCTGTCAGCTTTTGGCGGGCTTGAGGTGAGATGGTTTGTGTTTTTCTCTGTCCAATCTCAATTAGCAAACTCAATAAAAGGTATTTTTCTTCCAAAGAGATGAAGCTTAAACTAACTGAAACACTTGAACAATGTACATGAATTTTCTGTTTAACTGCTAACCCTATTTCCATGAACAGTTCTTACTTATTAAACTTGCATTAATAAAGTGATTTGTTTGTTTCATTGTATACAGCTGGAGGGGTAGGGAATTACCTTTGGAAAAGTATAAGTGAAATGTATAGAAATCAACATGTTTGCAGTTCAAATTATTATTTATTTATTAGCAGACGCCCTTATCCAGGGCGACTTACAATTGTTACAACATATCACATTATACAGATATCACATTATTTTACATACAATTACCCATTTATACAGCTGGGATTTTACTGGAGCAATCTAGGTAAAGTACCTTGCTTAAGGGTACAGCAGCAGTGTCCCCCACTGGGGATTGAACCCACAACCCTCCGGTCAAGAGTCCAGAGCCCTAACCACTACTCCACACTGCTGCCAAATCTATGGAAGGGATTTAAAGTTTGATATTGAGTACTTTGTCACTAAGTAATAAGGGGAAGTCCAGTTCTGCAAAATGAAAGCAGGTTGCTTGGCAATGGCTGCCTCGGCTGAGTATATGAAATGCATGTGATTAAAGGTGTGAGCAATGCAGGTAAAAAAAGCAAGCTGGGGTCAAGAAGGAAAGAACAGGAGTGACCAGAATACTGCAGTCAACTAATCAGTAAGAGAAACAGGTTAAAAAGCACGCAGGCTGTGTGATAGCTGGGTATACATTATTATTATTATTATAAGGTGACTTGCAGGTGTTACAGGGCAGTAATGTACTCAGGTCAGGCAAAAGAAAAGAAAGTACATGCAACACAAAATGATGAGAATTATACAACTGCTGAAAGTATGTCACTTTTGCATTCAATGCCACTTTGTGAATCTTGCATTCATTCTAATTCATTGACAGAATGACTGGTTGAATAATTCAACAAGATATAAAGAGCCATGGGAACATTACAATTGAAATCAGAGGTGATCTGAACTGCCCACAAGAAACTTAAACTCGGCACATATACTGTATTTTTTTTTTCTTCTAAACTCAGTGACTTAGGCTGGCGGTTGTCATGCTGCTGAAGTATAAATTTGATAAATTACAGGAATTTTAAATATTTTATTTATTAAGCCGATAATCACGATTATCGTAATACTTTACAGACGATAATAGACAGCTGAATATGTTATTATCGTCCAACCCGACTCTACAGTCATGACTGTGTGACGTTGTCATGCGAATACATCATGAAACAGCAAAAGGGCGTCCTTGTGGCAGCTTGACTTTAAGGGCAGGGTCAATCGCTTTCTGTAAAAACCCATGTAAACCGGAGCAGGAAGCGTGCTTGTGGCTCACAAGGTTTCAGCAGTCAAGGTCCTGTTCTTCTGACTTAATATCACGTAATCTCCAGCAGAAAGACCGTACAAAACACACACACACAAAATGTACATTTATGGACTACTTTAACACTAAAACCACTGATGGCAGTCATTATCATGGTACATTTTAAACATAAGAAAGTTTACAAACGAGAGGAGGTCATTCAGCCCATCTTGCTCGTTTGGTTGTTAGTAGCTTATTGATCCCAGAATCTCATCAAGCAGCTTCTTGAAGGATCCCAGGGTGTCAGCTTCAACAACATTACTGGGGAGTTGGTTCCAGACCCTCACAATTCTCTGTGTAATAAAGTGCCTCCTATTTTCTGTTCTGAATGCCCCTTTATCTAATCTCCATTTGTGACCCCTGGTCTTTGTTTCTTTTTTCAGGTCAAAAAAGTCCCCTGGGTCGACATTGTCAATACCTTTTAGGATTTTTAATGTTTGAATCAGATCACTCCATAGTCTTCTTTGTTCAAGACTGAATAGATTCAATTCTTTTAGCCTGTCTGCATATGACATACCTTTTAAACCAAGGATAATTCTGGTTGCTCTTCTTTGCACTCTTTCTAGAGCATCAATATCAATTTTTGTAACAAGGTGACCAGAACTGAACACAATATTCTAGGTGAGGTCTTACTAATGCATTGTAAAGTTCTAACATTACTTCCCTTATTTAATTTCAACACTTCTCACAATACATCCGAGCATCTTGTTGGCTGTTGACCTCATCAATATTAAAATGAAAAGACAAACTATCGGATACAACTCAAAAGTTTTATTCAAGCACATCGTATCAAACATCTGCACAGCCGAAATGCTGTATTTAAATGAACAATTAAGCATAAAATGGTTTATTTTCTAACTTGCCACATATAAAGCACTAGTTACTTAAAAAAAATGAAAAACTATAATAAAATAAATATTTCAAAATAAACTAGTGTGTAAACAGGTATATGCACTACATAATTGTAAAAACAAAAGTAGTTTTTAATCTAAAACGAAAGTAACATGTGATTTATCTTGTGTGTCACTTGCAGCACAGAATCCAGGTTGAGCTGCTGCAGCTTTGCAGTTTTTTGATCGAAATGTTTCTGCCGAAGTGCTGTGACTAGCTTCAAGATGAAATCTCTCCTACCTTGTACAAAAAGATGAATTGATGACAGCCATGTCCACTAGAGATAACAGCTTGTATGTGTGTGTGTGTATATATATATATATATATGCACCACTCAGGTTCGTTGCCCCGTTAAAAAACTGACCCAGGACACAGGAGTTTTCCAGCGCTGACGCGCTATTTTTTCTTTAATAAAAACCAAACACCTAGCTCCTTCGGAGCGCTTACTACACAGTATGCTGGTCCCTGACTAGCTTGCAAGACGGCTATGCCGTTTACCTGGCATACCCAAAAACAAAAACCACACAGTTTTAACACAAGACTTACTTTTCCAGTTGACTGCTTGGACACAGAACACACCACCCGTCTCCTTCTACACAGCAGCCCTGAGCAGACTGACTGCACCTCTTAAATACCCCGCACCTGGTCCTAATTTACAATCACTACCAGGTGCAGGGGATAATTAACTATAAAACAATTAAATTAAACAAACAAATGTGCCTACGCACATGTTTTTTCTGCAGGGAGGATTTAACCCACTCCCCGCTGTCTTACAATATATATATTGTAACCAGCCGGCACTCACTGTCGTTCGTTTGCCCCTTTAAAAGCAGGCCCAGGACACAGGAAATGGAGTTTTAAGTGCAGTGGCGCTATTTTTAATAAATAAAACACAAACAAAATAAACACCTAGCTCCTTGTTGGAGCACTGACTATACAGACAGGTCCCTGACTAGCTTGCAGGATGGTTAAGCCGTTTACCTGCCAAACAAACACACCAAACCACACAGGTTTAACACAAAAACAAAAAAGTTTTCACACTACCTTTTCTTTGTACACTTGAGCACACAGTCAAGCCGGCTTCCATACACACCAGCAGCCCTAAACAGACTGGCTGCTTCGTTTAAATACCCTGCACCTGGCTCTAATTCACAATGATAGCCAGGTGCAGGGGATAATTACTAATAAAACAATTAACAAAACTATTAAATTCAATCCATGTTCATTTGCACATGGTTTTCATGCAGGGAGGATATTAACCCCCTCCCTGCTGTGTTACAATATATATATATATATATATATATATATATATATATATATATATATATATATATATATATATATATATATATATATATATATAAAGAAATTGAATATTGTAGGTTATATTCAAAATAAAAACATGTATTGTAAAAGGCGGTTCTAGTGTTAATGAAATGTAACTTTTGACTTTTAAGATCCTTTATTAAATCACTGCAATTAAAATCCATTCAATAACAATAAGGTAAAACACGATTAAGATACTTGCTGGCACCAGGGGTCAGCTGAAACCACCCCAGCGCATCAGCATAAAATCCTAAAAAACAACAACATGCTCTCCTTTAAAAACAGATTTTGACCAAATAAAAGGATCATAAAATGTAAATAAAACAAAAATAGCCAATATTTAAAAAAAACCTAAACAGTGTTTTCCTGTAAAAACAGATTAATATTAAAGTAATAAAAACACTGTAAAACAATAAAACAAAATATAAATTAAAACTAGAAGTTAAACAGCAGCTCTCCCTCCTCACTCAATGAGCACAAGACGTCTCCCACACACCACCTCTCCTGAAAGCCCTCCAGGTTACTGACCATTTTAAAATAATTAAAATCCACCATTACCCAGCTGATTGCTAAAATACGAAACAATCGGACAACGTCCGTTAGTCCTGCCTCTAAAATCTGAATTTTCCTGGATTTTAAAATGGCCATTTTTGTCTGCCCTGAAATAAAGTTAATTAAAACACTCCTATTCCTTGATTTAAAACTATAGGGGAACCCAAAAATAAAAATCTCCTTGCTAAAAGTCACCCCAAAAGCTTGCAGGAGCCCCTGCAGGAAGTGAAAGAACGACCCCAGCCTGACACAATCACTGAAGGTGTGGAACACTGTCTCCTCCTCCCCACAGAAGCAGCACTCCACACTGATGCTGGGGTCCACTCTGTGGAGGAACCGTCCCGTAGACACGGCACAATGCAGAATCCTCCACTGCAGGTCCCCTACTCTTTTAGTTAAGGGCAGTTTGTACAACACCCTCCACACTGGCTCTCTTTCTTCTACTACCTGTAAATGGCTTATCCACTTTGTGTCTACAAGCCCTTTTTGCTGCTTGGACTGGACTGTTTTAACATGCAGCTCATATAGTTTTTTCCCCTCTCCTACGTGGAGAGCTATATTTTTTACTCTCTCCACTTTCCCTATTCTCGCTCCTTCCCCGCCCTCTTCCTCACCTAAACCTGGGGATAAAAAAATTATAGAGAAAAAGGGGTCCCCCTCCCTGATCTGACCCCCCAGCTAGCCCCTCCCTCAAAGTCTCCTTGAGTTTTGGGGGGAGAGAGTTCCTCAGCTCATTAATCATTCTCTCAGCCAGCCTCTTCGAGCACCAGCCCAGCCGCCCGGCCAGCTGAGCTGCTGAGTTCCAACAGGGGTGGCCTGACACGATCAGGTGGGCCAGTCGGGTTACACCGGCCTTGACAAAACTGGCACACAGCAAAACTGTCACTGACCGCTCCTCCCTCTCCACTCTTACTGTCTGCCACATTTTAAAAACATTAACATAAAAAGAGGGGAGACCTGACTTACCTAACCTGGAAAAATCAATTAAGAACAGGCTCCGATCTAACCCCGTTCCTTCTACTCTTCTCAGAAAATAAAAGGCTATCTCTCTCCAGTGAGCACCTTCCTCAGCATACAGGAGCCTTTTCACTGCCTGCAGTTTGAAGGCTGCCACCCTGCTGGCAATGCTGACCAGGCCTTGTCTCCCTTCATCAGTGGGGAGGTACAGAACTGCCAGCCTCAGCCAGTGTCTCCCGCTCCAGAAGAAATCCAGCAATATCCTCTGAATCTCCTCTACCATTCCCCATGGAGGGTCCAGACACGCCAGCTTGTGCCATAACATCGAGGCCACCAAATTATTGATGACCAGGACCCTCCCCTTGAATGACAGCTGAGCCAGCAGCCCCTGCCAGCTGTGCAGCCGCCCCCTCACCTTATACACCAGGCCCTCCCAGTTCCTCTGCATGAACAGCTCTGTCCCAAAGAACACCCTCAGCACCTTAATCCCAGTCCTGTCCCACTGCAGGGCCTGAGGCAATGTGGGGGGCCCCCCCTCCTGCCAACCGCCTGACAGGAAGGTGTTGCATTTTGCCCAGTTTATCTGTGCTGACGATGCTCTCTGAAACACTGCCAAGCTCTCCTTCAGAGCCTGGACGTCCCCATCACTACATACAAACACGTTCACATCATTAGCGTAGGCCGATACTTTCACAGAGACAGGGACGGGTGAGGCAGGCACTGCCCAGCCAGACAACCTGCCCCTCAGAAGATGCAACAGTGGCTCTATAGTTAATGAATACAGCATGCCAGACAGAGAGCAGCCCTGTCGAATGCCCCTGCTCACAGAGAAAGATTTGCTCAACCCATTATTAATCTTTAAAACACTAAAAACATTCGAGTATAAAAGCTCTATGTAGTGTGACAGAGAGCGAATGAGTCTTGGTGTTAGATCTCCCTCTCGACCTGTGAGGGCACGGTGCACGAGGAACAGAGTACCCTTAATGAAATGGCACGACAATTTATTCCGTAGGGTAGATGGAAGTCGGTCATTTCGGAAGGGGGCGGAGCCACGGCACCCGAGCTCAGTGACCCGGGCGGTAAGCGGCGTGGCATCCGAGGACTGGAGGAGCGGATGCGCTCGTTAACCTCGGGGTCATGGGCGAGGGTATAAATAGGGGGCATGGCTTGAGTGATCTGTTCCTTTGTATATGGTTAAACGAACTAACCGAGAAGGAGCCCGTAGAGTGAAGAAACTGTGAGTGTTTTCGTGTCTGTGTCTAAAACCCTGTGTGTCTTGTGTGTTATTTAGCCACTGAGGAATACTGAGCACGATCCGGAGCTGCAGCCGCAGGCCAGCGACAAACCCGGACTTCACCGTTTCACTCTTTGCACTACCAGAACTGTCTTTTGTTTTCACCACTAGCACTTGAATCACGCACTGTCTTTGTGTTTGTGTTTTGTGTGGGTGACTGAACGGGACTTTTGGGGTTACGGGTCAAACCCGTGGATTACAAACAGAAGTGATACACGCCGCTGTATCACTTCCAACACTATTATTATTTGCAGGTTTGCCTTAAGGCTCTGGACATTTATTAAATTAAATAAACACCCTTGCACCTGTACCAACGTTGTCTGTGTGATTATTCTGCACTGCACTCACCTGCACGTCTTTACCACTTTGCCACAAGGAAATAAAAACAGGGCCAAACCCGAAGGCTGTCAGGACTTTCACAAGGTAGGTGTGGTCGACCCTCTCGAAAGCCTTCTCTTGATCAAGGGAGACCAATCCCATATTAAAATGACATATTTCACTCAAAGTTAAAAAATTTAAAATATTAAAAATAGGTTATCAAAAATAGATCTTCCTGTGATACAATAACTTTGATCTTTGTGTATTACTGTACTTAAACACTTTTTAAGCCTATTTGCGAGACATTTCGAAATGATTTTCGAATCGACACATAACAGCAAAACAGGTCTCCAGTTCTTTAAAAGGCAGAGGTCTCCTTTCTTGGGCAGCAGTGTGATCACTGCCCTGCGGCAGCTGAGAGGCAGCTCACCGCCCAGAAATGTTTGAAAAACTCTGCGGGGAGGCAGTCTATCCCAGGTGCCTTCCTGCTGGAGAGCTGTGTCATTGCAGTGGTCAGCTCCTCGAAGGTCAGATCTGTATCCAGTCCGCTCTGCTCCTCCTCACTCAGGCTGGGTAGATCCTGGAGCAGGGTCTCTGTGTCATCAGGATCACACTGTTCTTTAGTGAATAGCTGCTTGTAGAACTGCACAGCTGCCTCACTGATCTCCTCTCTGCTGTGTAGTTCTCTGCCGCAGGGCATCCGCACACACCTAGGCTGCTGGCTGCATGCTCTCTTTTTCTCCAGGCTAAAGAAGAAGGAAGTGGGTGCATCCATGTCCCTCAGCTCCACGAAGCGAGAACGCACCAACGCCCCCTTCACCTTCTCCTCCAGCAAGCTGCCCAGCACATTCCTTTTTTCTTTTATTTTTTGGAAGGTTTGCTCATTAGAGTGATCTTCGTTATTTTCTAAATAAAGAATGTCTCTCTCTAACTCCCTGACTGCTTTGTCCAGTGACCTGGTTGCCTCCAGGGTGTACTGCTGACAAAAAAATTTAATTTGTTTTTTCCCCCAATGTCCCACCACTGCCTTAAATCTTGATAATTGTTCTTTTGTTTTTGCCAGATTTTCCAAAACTCTTTAAAAATATTTCCAAATTTACAGTCTTTTAATAATTGAATGTTAAAATGCCAATAAGAATATTTGTGTGCTTCAGTTGGAATAAGTACATTAACTAACAGGCAGTGGTGTTCTGACAGACTATTAGGAATGATACTTGCCCCTACAAAAACATTGAGGTGACAGCGGAATGAATAAAGCTGGTCCAGTCGTGCTCTAGATGTGTAATTATTAAGAGACTGGGTCCACGTGTACTGTCGAGGGTGCAATCATTTCCATAAGTCAACCAGGTCACTGGACTGTAAAACTGCAGTCAGCTCTCGGGAGGATTGAGGATGTGGCTCCTCAGTATTCCTATCCTTTGTAAAATCTACAGTGCAATTAAAATCACCCGCAACCACTAATACGTCATTATTATTGCATTTTTAAAATTGTCTGATTCAACTTATTAAACAATACAGTTCTTTCTCTCCCTGTATTCGGTGCATAAATATATATATATAAAAGTAAAGTTAAAACCAGCTATTTGTGTCTGTACTTTTAAATGCCGCCCTTTCTCAATCTCTTCTACTTGCTTTACAGTGACAGCCAGGTCTGATTTAAAAAGCACCGCCACTCCCGCGCTGGTGCTGGAGCCGTGACTGAACACACACTGACCTCCCCACTCTGACCGCCAGACCGCCTCATTATCCTGCTCAGTGTGCGTCTCCTGCAGCAACACAACCCCAGCCCTTTTCTGCTTTAAAAAATCAAATAACTGTGCTCTTTTAAAAGACTGTCTACAGCCATTAACGTTAAAGGAAATAAAAATGGACTTTCCCATGGCGGTTAGAATATTTAAGACCATCAAGTTAAACCAAACACTAAAAAACAACAATAAAAAAGTCGTATTAAAAAAATCCATTTTAAAATAATGTTTTTGAACGTATCATTTTCTTTACGATCTGTACTACTGTTTTTAAACGGTACCTCTTCTGCTGATCTAGCTCCTCAAGTGTGGACTTCCTGGAGACTACCTGTGCAGAATGTAAAAACAATTTTAAATTGGGAAAAAACTTTTAATGTCCACTCCCCTCTTACCTTTGGTACTGTCAAGAAAGTTGCAAATGTACTGCAGTGTATAGAGTTTTTTTTCCTGACGGGTTGGCTGTCAGGGACGTCCGAGATTAACGAGGAATCAGAGAGTCCCCCGTCATCCGACTCGTACATGCCCTCGTCTTCCTCACCGTCTGCCCCATCTTTTAAAGCGGCCTCGCCGCTCTCCACAGCCACAGCTTCAGCCTCGGTGCCCCCTCCTGTCTTGCTACCTGTCTCGTAGTCAGACTGGGGCAGTTCTGTGCTTGTGCCTTCTTCCTCAGGGCAAGGTGGCACAGCCTCCGGGGGAGACGTCAGTTCCTCTTCAGGCATCGGTTGGGGATCGCCTCCGCTCTCTGCAACTTTCACGCCGGGGGACTGAGTCTTCTCCCCGCTGCCCACAAACACTAACCCAGGGTCTCGCTTGGGCTCTCCTTCTTCAGACTGTTTGTTTTTCTTTTTCTTTTTTTTAGCCACCATTTCAAACTCTTCTTGGCTTTGTCCAGTCTCTTGCCCTGAGGCTGTCTGCGCTTGGCTGTGGCTGTGTCTCTTATGCTGCGGTGTCAACTCGGCTTCAAACACGACTGACGCTGCTGCTTCAGGCACCGCTGCTTCAGGCACCGCTGCCTCGGGCTCTGCGGCTTCGGGCACCACTGCCTCGGGCTCTGCGGCTTCAGGCACCGCTGCCTCGGGCTCTGCTTGTTCCGCCGACTCGGACTTTGCTGGCTCCGGGGGCTGCTCGTCCTCCCGCTCTCCCCGGTCGCCCCTAGCCTCCTCCCCACCAGGAGCTCCCTTATCCTGCTCTGTTTCAGCCCGATCTCTGTTCCTCGGACACTGTTTTCTTTGATGTCCCTGAGCTCCACATTTAAAACACCTCATCATATCAGAACTAGCATAAACAACACAATTCATCCCCTCGACATTAAAATTCCACGCTACTTCAATAACTAAATTAGGATCGTGTTGTAAAATAAACGCTTGTCTTCTAAAAGACAAGACATGTTTAACACTGGGAGTTTTACATCCTAGAGGAATCGTCTTAATGTGATACATCAATTTTCCATATCTTGCTAAATCTGTTTCCAGTAACTCGTTTTTTTAAGAAGGGAGGGACATTAGACAGTATTACTTTGGTTACAGGTGTTACTAAAGGTGAAACTTCAATAAAAGACCCCTGCACACTAAACCCCTCCTCCACCAGCTTGTTTACCAAATCCATATCAGTTAAAAAATGACTAGAGCTTTATTCATCCTTGAAGCTGATTTTATTTTATTGAAGCCCACAACCTCTCCTACCGCCACCAGGCATTCCTCCACCGACACCCCGATATCAGGCACACAGCGGCAGCCGTGCCGGCGAGTCAGTACCCCCCCGCTCCCCCCAAACACGCAATATCGGCGTTTCTGCTGATCTACAATCAGCTAAACAAACAACAATGACTCACAAATATACTAAAACTATTACGATAAACCAACAAACACATTTTACATAAAACACAAAATTATAAATATATATAAATAAATAATTGCAAAAGCTTACACTCTCCTGAATCACAACTCCCGCACTCCACTCACCACCTGGCTCCTCCCACAATCCCACAATCCCACAATCCTTGAGAGACAGAGAGAGACAGAGAGAGAGAAGGAGGGATTGAAAAAGACAGAGTAGACCTCAAACAGCCATCCACCCAGTCTGCCCTGCTGTGTGACGCCCTGTGATCAGAGAAAGGGAGGGAGAGTAATACGTCTTCAGCTAACCACCCACCTAGGGAGCCTTTTCCACACTGACACCATCAACCTGTGAGCTGCTCTGTGACACCCTGATATACACAGGTAGGCTCCTCTGACACACCAAGAGTGCCGTACAGCTGGGTTCAGCCACAACTCAAACTCACTAATTCTCCACTCATGCTCCCACCTCCCCTGCCACAGACCTCACCAGCTGCCACTGAATGGATGACATGGGAAAGTGTGGAACAACGCAAGATCGGCTGGCAAGACCTATGGAACAAAGCAGGATCAGTTTCCTCATCAGGTCAACATATGATGTTCTCCCATCACCACAGAACCTAAACCTCTGGGTAGGAGAGGATCCCTCATGAACTTTGTGTTCATCACCTGCAACATTAAGGCACATTTTGACAGGATGTAAGGTGGCTCTTAGCCAAGGACAGTTTACTTGGCGCCCTGACCAGGTGCTGCGATGTTTGGCCTTAGCACTGGAAGACAGGCGTAACATGTCCAATAAATTGCCACCTGTTCCATCAAAACATTACACACAAAAGACAACATTCCTCCGCCCAGGAGAGCAACCACCAAGAAAAGGTGTTAAAATCCTCGCCCAAGACAACTGGAAGCTGCTAGACTGGAAAATGCTGCCAGATGTTGGTCAACGGCTTATTTTTCCAGCTGAGATTACCACCACTAACCTTCGACCAGATATTGTCTTGTGGTCTGGATCAGCATGCCTTGTTCAACTAGTAGAGTTAACAGTGCCATGGGAGGATGCTGTAGATGAGGCGTATGAGAGGAAGAAACTGCGCTATGCTTAACTAGCCGCTGAAGCGGAACAGCGAGGATGGAGAGTCCGGGTTTACCCAGTGGAGGTGGGTTGTCGAGGATTTGTGGCACACTCTACAAGTCGGTTTCTCAGAGACGTCGGATTCAATGGCCAGGAGTTGCGTCGCACAGTGAAGAACTTATCTACAACAGCAGAGAGGAGTAGCAGCTGGCTGTGATTGAGATGGAAAGATTCTGGTTGGGGATCTCAAGCACAATAGAAAGAAACGCTGATGTACGGGTAAGTAAGCTGGGCTGAGTTGAGTGGGGGACGGAGGGGGGTGATGCTGGGACGCTAGAATCACTGCCGAGCCCTCTTGAGGTGGCTTAGGCTAGTCGACAAAACACAGAGGATGGAAGGTGCCCACTTGAAGGTCACAGAGATGTACCCTACTTAGCTCAATCCAGACAGTTGTCATGCTGATGCACTGGTGAGACCGCACTGTGGTTGATCCCCGGAGCCAGCATCACAGCTGTTGTGTGTGCTGATGTGCTAGGGAGGCAAAATAAGCTGATCTCTGGAGCCAGCATTACACTTCAGCCATCAACACCAGGCAGAAGGATACTTATATCATCATATGGAAGGAAACGCAAATGGATGGAGACACAGGTGGACACATTAGTTTACTGTAAAGCTATGTCTTAGTTGGTGCTTATCTTGGTGAGAGCCGAGTTCAAATCAGCATGAAGTTTTAACATCTACTCTCATGTAATGAAATCATAATCCTCAATCAATTCCAGCACACACAACTGTCAAAGTGGTGGGGGCCAAGGTTGCCCCAATTGTTTCTACTAACTCTGCTTGTGTTTTTCAGGCACAATAAATGCAGATCAAACGCATGAAAAACACAAGCCAATTTAGTAGAAACAGTTGGGACAACCTTGGCCCCCATTGGTTTTACAGTTGTGCCTACTTGCTTTGTGCTGGGCAAGGTTGCCCCAATGGTTTGAGCAAAAATGGTGTGTATGTGGTCTGAGTAGAAACAGGTGCAGAGGTGATGCAGTGCAGGGATAATCACACAAATGGAAACTGTAATCCGGTTTGGAAAAGGGGTCTTTATTTTGTAAAACTCCCGGCCTGGCGACCAAAGAATAATCCTCCAGCAATACACATCAATGTGTAAAACACAGAAGGAAACAATAATAATGGTTTGCAAAACCAAATAATAATAACACGTTATCCACCCCACAATATTACTAAACACGGTCACCAGTCCAGGTGCGTGCAGTAGTGCTCAAGGTGGATGATAACAATAAACAGTGACTGTGGTGTTGTTGTTCCGGGTAGTGCTGACCCAAGGCGACAGCTCAGGAGATGTGTTAGTCGTCTAGTGAATTTACAAAACAAAAGACAATTACTAACAGTGCTACAAACAAACAAAACACTCATGAATACTGCTCACAATACACAGGGGATCTCTCCCGATCCAGTTACGTATGCTCTGAAACCCAAGCAAAGGAAAACATTTACGATTCTCCATCCCCTTTGTGCTATCACGCATGACACCTTGGTAAACGACTGCAGCTGTCTCTACTGTCTGCAGCTGCTACATTGTTTCCCTTCCGGGTCAATACGTTCCTGCAATGGAGTCTTGCCTTCTTCCAGACTGACCGACTTCCCAGCCCGGGGAAAGAACTGTCAGGCCAGTCCATCCAAAGCCTTCCCCTTTCGCTGCTTAGCGTCCCTCACAGGTCGGGAGGGAGACTTACAACCAAAACTCATTATATTTCTGTCACAGTATGTATGTTCCCCCAGAGTCTTGCTACGTTCTCACCGAGACGGAGGCCTCTATCGAGGTGGAGTGCTACCACAGCACCCTGGTGCTTATCTTCTGCGTGGTTGGGAACCTCTGCTGCCTGGCACTCTGCACTCTCCTGGCTGCCCTGAGGGGGACTTCCCTGCCTTCCAACTAGGGAGGGGACGACAGACAGACCAGTATCTATCGTGAGGTTGTTATCGATTTTTTATTTTTTTTTTCATCATCGCGATAACAAGAATATTATCGATAATCTGTTTATTGCTTTTAATGGACGAACAGGTGTATATACCAATCTTGAAACAGCACTATGTTGTTTGAATCACATTCTAGTTATCATAAATGAGATTTACCGTATAGCCTACAATTCTAACTGCACAGTATAACAAAAACCAGAATAATTCCACTATAAAAACACCACCTGGTCCCAATTAATTTGGAAAATAGAGGTTTTATTGTACATCAATAGGAGTGTATTAGGATTATATTCATACCTGCAAATCATATCTAACCTTCAGATGAGCGCATTGCAAGCCAGCAGATATTAAATATTATCTAAGCGGTTTTAAATTGAAAATGTATTGTGAGATTAAAAACCAGTGGTTTAGAAATAATAATAATTTTAATACTGGTAACCTTCTTTGTTTGCTCATAAACTTGATGTTTATAAATCCAGGGATTAATTTAATAACTTTATTTACTATTGTATATTGGTCTATCTTTCAATAAGTGAGAATTTTGAGTTGACTTGACTGCATTCGTTTTTTTTTTTATTTTGACAGTAAACACACACACACACATAATCAATAAACATATTATTAAAACTACAGCGCTCTCCTGTAAAGGAAGAGAGAAAACACGGAGAAGCGAAAGTTCCTCCCCACCCTAGATGTTAAAGTTACTGAACTTGGAAAGACGGGAAGTGCCAGAAAAACGTGGCGCTGGAAAGACGCAGATACAGAACATTTTGAAATGGAAAGAACTGGCATATTAAATGAATGTAATTCAATTACTGTACTTCCTTATGTTTATATTCCATCTTCAAGACAGTATATTTTAAACATACATACATAATTACAGGAAGGCATGTCAGAGACAAATAGAAAATGTATGGGTCCCTCTTTTAAGATCCCACCTGTGTTAAGAAAAGGCCACTATTTGACTGTCCCTTCTTGAGTGGTCTCTTAGTACTGGTTTGACTGACGTTGTAGTGTTGTTACCCAGGTAAAAATGTCACTTCATTATTTTTCGCATGGGACTAAAAAACAGGGGGTCCTCAAAGTTGGTCAAAAGCAGAGGAGGTCCAGTAACCTCCCAGATGAGGGCTGGAAGACTCAGTACATTTTTAATGAAATGCTACATTGTGTCCAGAGTGGGTGCTTTTGCACTTGATCTGTGAACATGAACTGGATGTAAAATGTTCTTTCTATTTTCCTTAAACACAAGATTCACAGTAAAAATGACATTAAAGAAATACAAATAAATCTCATAACTTACCAGTTGAGTCCGATACGATCGTCTTTTAATTTTTCTTTTATTCTGAATATTTTTATAATTAAATTGCACCGATGTCAGTAAAAATCCCAGAGCTAACTGAAAATCTGGTGACTTTTAGTAACGTACTTGCGGCTGTGTGATCAGACCCTACCTTCACTCATGGTTTTGCAAACTCTGACTGAGCTGGAAGTTCTGGTGTGTACTGCTGATACTGTACAGTATATATGGACAGCTAGCATCAGCGTGGCATGGTTCCAGTTGATTCTGGGTAAAGGGTTTTGATCCCATTCATGTGACTGAAGGCTCGTTCAGTGTCTGGACTGGCTAACTCATGTATTCCTCGCTGTTTTTTAAAAAGATGGCACCAACACGTTGCACTGCCCATTGTGTTATCTTCGAAAAACACTGAGTATTGTGATTCCAATTGAGAAACACTGATTTGATTTGAAAACTTTGCCCAGTTTTGGACAGCTCAGTTGAAGTAAACGCATTATCTGCTGCTCTGTTCTGACCTGACTGCAATGCGAAGACTAATGTGTATGGACATGGACAACTCTTACCACGTCCTTGTATGGACTCATCGCTGACACCTGCTTGAAAATATTTTTAAACGATTAAACATGAGCTAATAATTCTTTTAAATATGTTTACACATTATTATTATTTTTACACATTATCATTATTTTTTTAAATTTGGAATCAACAATTATTTTACCCCCATTTTCTCCCAGTTTGGATTATCCTATTGTTTTTAAGACCCTTTCTCAGCGCTGCAACTCCCGTATCGACTCGGGAGAGACGAAGACGAGCACGTGCATCCTCTGAAACGAGCACCATCAAGCCGACCTCTTTATTCACACTGCAAACCCACAGCCGAGCCACCTGACCTATCGTGCAACACAGATCAAGTGACAGCACCGCAGGCCTGCAGGCGCCCGGCCAGTGGAACAGCCCGGATTCCAAACAGCGATCTCCTGTAGGGCTATAGGGCGCACCTTGCACCCCGGCGAGACGCGTGAATTTAGAAACTAAAAGTAAAAGAAACAAAAATACTATGATCATTTTTTTGACTAAAGAAAATCTTTCTGAATGCAATTAATGAATTGAATGAGAACCCTATTAAAGAGTCATTATTACACACACACAATCGTGAAGTAATTTGTTGCTAATGTTTTATTGAGGGAATCAGAATACACAGGACTTACTACATACATTACATTGCTGTGGTACGTCTCAAAATAATGACACAATCAAGTCACTTGGGTATGCAATTACAGAGACAATAAAAGAAAATAACTAAGCAAACTTCTACATATGTGTGTACTGTTATTTTCAAAGCACAGGTACAATAGTAACAACAATAATAAAAAAGTTGAATTCAAAAGTAAAAGTGTCATGGTAAACAATAACTCTGCATTGCCTCATGAATGAGTTTACCCCGAATGCAGCAGCTTACATTCAGTGGAAGTTTGTTGAGATTTACTGACACAAAATATCATGAAATTAAAAGCAGTGTTTCCCCACTACCCCTTTTATATTAATAGCAATCTGAGTTTAATGACACACTGATCACACATGGCAGATTGTTTCAGTGTTTAATGGTTATATGGAATGAGAAGAGAACAATCTATCCAACAAACCTGGGACAAGAACAGCTACAATACTTTCAAATATGTCTCTGTAACATTCAGTAATTAAAGCTTAATAATGAGTCTCCAGGATTCAATGTAGATAAACCTGCCCTGTCCTATTACACCTGCTGCTGCTGCTGCTATGAACAGAGCAGTTTGAAGAACAATTACACCTGCTGTGATGAACAGAGCAGTTTGAAGAACAATTACACCTGCCGTGATGAACAGAGCAGGTTGAAGAACAATTACACCTGCTGTGATGAACAGAGCAGTTTGAAGAACAATTACACCTGCCGTGATGAACAGAGCAGTTTGAAGAACAATTACACCTGCCGTGATGAACAGAGCAGTTTGAAGAACAATTACACCTGCCGTGATGAACATAATAGTTTTAAGTTTACTTTTATATTTTACTAATATTTCAATATTTTCAAATAGTACTGAAGTGTGGAAACAATCTTTGACTATTTTCAAATAATAATTTGCTTTTGGAACAAATATTTGAATAGTTTAAAATACTGTAATAATAATGACAACTATTATTTTTACAAATCAAATCAAATGATCAAATGTAACTATATTTGTCTCAGGTCTGCTATCCAAATACAGTTTCAGCTTTGCACAAAGCAAAATAATGGAAAAATAAGTTTATGTATTGTTATAATTCTAAAATAAAAAATGGTTGGAGAATGATATAGTAAACACACGTGTTGTAATAAACAGGAAATAACAATGATGAGACTGCAACTTGTCAAGCTGCCTTATAATTGTCTTGTGCCAGAAATTCACTGGTCAAGCACGTTATGTGGACAGTTTCAAACTTTCAATAGCTGCACTTTTTGTGATGGTCTTCCACTGAGCTGGAATCTCTCCCTGTCCATGACATTTTTTTGAATAGTACTTTTCCAGGTCTGATTGGAATTGACACACAAACCATTTCCAGTATGGTTGTAATGAGCTGTCGGGTGTAATGCTCCATTTTGCATAGCTGGGCCCAGCTTCCCTGTAATTTCTGAAAGGAATGAATTTGTCCTCACTCAGTTCCATCTGACAGTCACTCCCTACAAGGCTAGAGCAAATATCTATAATGAGATTGTCAGTTTCGTACCACTCCACACCACGTATTCCTGTAGGGCGATGGAAGTCAACACTGTGATCTCCATCGTGATCCGAGATTGTGTTTGTGCAGATCGCACTGCAAAAAGGACACTGCTCCCAGCATCCACAGAGATGATCAAACAGTTTTTCTTGAATTTCTGTCCTGGATGATTTTGTATTGGTTGAAGATTCCAGACGAAAGTCCTTTTCTAAATCTTCAACAACATGTTCCAGCACTGTAGTCATTGCTTCTTCAAGGAACCTGATATCATTGATCTCCTGGTATTCAACACTTTTCAGGTCACGTCTTGTGAATTCTAGGTCTTCTTTGAGCTCCCCACAAAACTCATCCAGCCACATTGGAACATCGCCATTTTTGTCTTGAACTACTTCGGTTGATTTAGAAATTGCAGTCAAAACACGAATCTTAAAGTGCTCAAGACTTTTTCTGAAGACTTTAAGTATCATGGGATATTTCCCATCCCAACAATAACTGTCAATGGATTGGTTAATAAATTCCTCAAAATACTGTTTTGGATGATGGATGTATTCCATAAACTTATCAAAGTTTTCATCTTCTGCCAGAGTTTTCAGAATGTGGCTTTCCAGATTGGATCTATTGCCTTTAAAGGCAGGAGTGTTGGACCTGATTTCACCTGCTAGGTCTGCATTTGTCTTATTATAGACCTCCTGACGGATTGCCTCTTTTAACTGGCTACCTACAAAGTCAGCCAGCCCAGTGGTGGATGTCGCACCCTTGCAGAAAGTTGCAAAAATCCCGAAGTAGCCCTCTTTCTTATTTTTAAGGTATGTAAGTGGATCATTAGCTGTTTGGAAGGCATTATGCATTTCTTGAAACCTCTGTGCTGCTTGATAACACAACATTAAACATAAATCGGTTTTGTAATTGTTTTTAAGCACAAATCGTTTTTCCTTAGACTGAAAATCTTGTATATCCTTCCCTATTTTGTTGACAATTTCATGTATGAAGGTTGGACTGTAGTCGACATTGGCACGCTCCTTAACTTTAATGCTTTCATTAACACTGTGGATTATGTCTTGTGTCAACCTTAGAGAAAGCTGGTTAGCTTCTTCTGATGTGATCATATTATTAAAGAAACGTGTATTTATTGAAATGTAATTGGAGAAATTCAAGAAAGACTGTAAGTTTCTATACGAGCCAATCTCCATTCTTGTACAAAGTGACTCACCTACTAAACGCTCAATGAGAATTTGCTCCGTCTCAATTTTGACATCAGTTTTTTTAGCAGGGGGCATGTCTGAAGACACATCATACACCCAAGTCGACCACAGCTTTCGAAATTCACTCTTCAGTTTCTCTTCATCCAAATCTTTGGCTTTAAGTCTCAGCGCCAGCTCTTTGCTCCGCTGCAGCAGTTGATCTTCATATTTAGATTTCTTTTCCTCCAAATCCCAACAACTTTTCTTCTGCCGAACAAGTTTGTCAAATTTCCTTTTCGTTTCTCCAATTATCTGATCTTTAACATCTGCAAGTTGCTGTTCAATTTTTCTTTTCCATTGAATCAGTATCTCTCGGTCATTGTGTTCTGAAAAATAACATTCCATCTCTTTTGTGACAGCATTGTATTCTGTCTGCATGTCTGATTCAAGGTCCTTCTTTTCCACAACTTCTCCTCTGTCATGCTCAATTTTAATCTTCAGTTTGTTTTCAATGTCAAGCATCCGACTTCTCAGCCTCCAGGTCCAGTCTGCATACATTTCCTCTAACTTCCTGTATGCTGCAATCTCAAGTGTGTTCTTGAAGCTAAAGACAAAGTTTTCTGCAAGGAGTGCGCTCCAGAGATCTTGGACGCGTGTTTTAAACCCTGAGATCGTCAATGTATTCTGGTGTGTCACAGAACAGAGCAGCATCCGTTTCAGCTTCTGAACGTTTTCACTGTAGCTTGGATTAGGAGGTGCCATTGGTGGATTACCTTCCCAAAGATGAGCAAAGTAATGAATGTGTGTGTTAACATCAAATCTGATGACATCATTGAAGCAGCTAACATCACACAGCTCCTGCTTCGCAGCTGTACGGGACATGTCATCTAATTTTTCCAGCATTCGCCTTTTTCCTTCCATGTTTTTGTCTCCTGCAGTAACTTCTCCAACGTTCTGGTGCACAAACATGCAGCTGGGGGTCAGATGTATCTGCTTCATTCTCAGAAATGCCTGAACAGCAATTTGAATAACATCTTGCATATCAGAGGGGTTCTCTCCAAATATATTTATCAGGGTCATGTTACCAAGACCAATGACAAAGGTTGCTAACTCATTGTCATGGTTAAGGGTTGATTTGCCAACTTCTAAAGTCCGAAGACCTTCTGTGTCTACCACAAGAACATAATCCAACTGCTTCTCTCGTCTCAGATCCTCCTTCACTCTAACCAGCTGCATGAAAGCTCCTCGGGTGCATCTGCCTGCACTGACTGCAAACTGGAGTCCAAACATGGCATTCAGCAGAGTGGACTTCCCAGTGCTCTGAATGCCCAGAACAGAAAGAACAAAGACTCTTTGGTCACCAAGCTTCTCAATGACTTTGTCAAGAACTGAGCTGATCCATTTCAGGGGCACATGTGAAGCATCCCCATCCATCAGTTCAATAGGATATCCCGAAATCATCATATCTGCTGCAATTTCTGGGAGAGAAAATATTACTTTTTGTTTGCTAGACTGGGACTCCAAAGCTTCATAGATTTGACCGAGTTCCCTTAAAAAGTGTTCAAGGCTAAAAGTAGAAGCAATTCTCTCATTCGATAACTGGACTAGTTCGTTTTGTAAGCGGTCAGTGTTTCCCCCTCTTTGTTTTAAAGCTTGCATCTTTGACCACTTCTCATGCTGTGTATCATCAAGTACAGAAAGCTGTTCTGATGTAAGGTCATATAAAAATATTTCCATCCATTTGAGAAAAAACACTTTAGTAGCCTCCGAGTTGCACTGTAGATTTGTAAGAAATGTTCTAATTACATTGTTCATAGGAGAAGCTTTACTGAACTGTTTTTTTCTGATGTCATTTTTGACCTGTTCAATGTGACTTTTGTGTTGTTCAACACTTATGTTTCCTTTGATCTGCAGATGTAAAAGCTCCTTGTTTTTCTTGCACCATGTATGCCATAGTTCCCCTTGCAGTGGTAGGTACTTGTCTTTAATGACAGACAACTTCTCACTTTTCAGTGGTGCCAGTAATGCCTCTGCTAAGGACTTGCCTTGCTTACAGTGTTCATGATCCTCTTCAATCAGAAATCCAAGGTTCCTAGCAATACCTGTGCATGTCTTAATACTGGAGGTATGCTTCAGGCTGCCCAATAGACGCTTAATTGTTGTTACAAGATCCTCAACAAGGTCAGCCTCATTTCTGCTCTCAGCAGCTATTCTAACCTTTGTTCCTTGTTGTTCTTTTGGAGTTACTTTCATGTCAGCACAAAGACAGATTAGGGGCTTTGGAGAATTAAAAAGTTTCTGTAGAATTGCATTGCCTATTTCATTTCGATCAGAGCCTGTGAGAAGGACTACATTGATGGTTGCAGTCTTGAGTAAAAATTCAAACTGTTTTTCATGTTCTCTTGCATCTCCATGAAGATTAGTGAATGCAACACAGTCATCAAAAACATCATCATCCTTCCCACCTGGGAAATACCACGATCTCTCCACAACCCCATCCATGAAGAGGCGAGGTGCACTGCTGCCTTTGCAGTGTCTGTGGAAAAAGGTATTGTGCTTTTGACTGTTCAATAAATTGTTCAAGATCTGAGACTTCGATGATGCAGAAGAACCAAACCGTATGAACGATACGGTCGGAAGTTCAGCTTCATAAAGAGATTGGCTTTTGCACTTTGCTGTCTTACTTTGTTGATCAGCTCTTTCTGAACATTTCCAGCTCTTTTTAAGCTGCACAAAAGACCATGAAGGAAATTCTATATTTGATGTGAAGGGGTTGGGCACCAAACAAGGAAGTGCATACTGGCAAAATGAAAGCTTTGTTGCAATGTACTGCCACAAAAAACTGTCGGCACAGTGATAAATAGCCATTTGAACATCCATGGGATGAATGTGTTTTGGTTCATCTTCAGTATTTTTATTTATATTTGTATTTCCATCACAAAAAAAGTCATCAAGACTCATTGCCACAGTTGGAGTACTGCTTGTGGTTTGCTTTGCAGTGCTTTTGAGATTGCAAAACACATCCCTCGCCTTGTAGTCCAACATCAAAAGCTTTTGCAGGAAAAAAAACAGCAGTTCCTGTTCTGTGGAGGGCTGGCAGTCTTCTAAAGCGGATTTGTCAATCACAAGGATGTCGGACATTGTCATTTTCTTTGGATAGTATTTCTGAAGCCCCAGTCTTTCTATTACACCCCACTCCTTGTTTGATAATGCTACAGAGATTTCTTTTGCCGTTGACTTTGGCTGTGTTTTCATTTTAGAAATATCCTCCAAATCTTTTGTTAAACATGCTTCTTGATTGTGCACATTCTTAACCATTGCTTGGTAGGTTCCTTTTGAAATAGAATTCAAGTCTTCCTCAAGCCTGTCCCAACCACTGACCGGTTCAGCAGAGAAGTCAATTAGCATTGCAATTTCTTCAGATACAGTTTCTTTCAAATGAGCTTTCATGAAGGCCAAACGTAGTTTCTTCTCATAAGAAGATACTTCAGTGCAATCCGCTGCTACTGTCAACCCTGTTGAGATCAAGAAGGCTTGAGCTTTGGCAACACTTTCATTCCTAAGACTGGAATACTTGGTGTGGGCACTTTCTAATTTACTGAGTAAGAACTCAATTTCTGGCCATCCAAGAAGGTGATCAAAGGTGTTGTCTTTATCAGAGTATCCTTTCACTGCACTAATTGTCAGCAATAGCAACTCTTCCTCTATCTTCTGTGTGTCGATCAAACTCTTACGTAGAGTGTAGAGAGCATCAGTAATCAGACGGGTGCTTTGGACCTTTGCGCTACGTATAGAATCCTCAGAAGAACCGCAAATGTAAGAAATTTCCTGGGTGTCATTTTTTGCTTGATTTAAAAGTTTAGCCAACTGAGAAAATTCAGATACTGAAACTTCACTTGGGTGGTTGTTGTTGGACTGATGAATCCATTTCACAATGCTGGATCGATTTGGGAAGTTTTCTTTTCCTACATCATAGATGTTATCTTCAAGAAGATGACGCATTAGAAACCTGATTTTAACTGTGTCATCACAAGGGGAATTTGTATGTGTCGCAACAAGTTTTGTCAAGAAATCCTGAAAAACCTCATCAGAGAGAAATATGCTGGTCCATACACTGACATTCTTCTTTTCATCAGTCAGCTTCTTTTTAAATTCAATGAGTTTCATTAAGTGCTGCTCTGCAGTAGAAACATTCCACATGCGAATGCCATGAAGGACAGCTTGGGCCTCAACTTCTAGAGTGTTTAGTTCTCCCCCACATAGAACTTCTGCTTTTTTGTCATGCTTTGTTAACATGTCATATGCTGCCGAAAGACTATTGGCAAGTTTTACAGCATCTCTGAAATCCTCCTTATGATTGCACATGATTATATCCCACACAGGTACAATCTGAAGGCCTCTGTCAATAACACACCATGTCTTGTTGCTGGCAATCAGACCAGTTTTCCACTGCAAGAGACTGTCTGCTTCAGCTGGACCCCCTGTTTTTGATACAGAAAGCTCTATATTATGCCAAAGAGCTTCTCTGCGATCATGACTTGCAAATCCTGCTGATTTTGAATGAGTTGCATCAACACCTGCTGAAAAGCTCAATACAGGTCCACTATAGCTGGCACCAACATAAGTACTCAATGCTTCAGATGTCAGTGTTTTCACCTCGTTCATCTCATGTGCACTAAAGCCTTCAGAAGACGCCTTCCACCAGAATATCCCTCCAAAGTGAAGAGGCCCTTGGTTTGCATGGGTGCCGAATCTTTGGAAGAATTCCAAACATCTTTGTTTGCTGAATTCTTCATTATTTTTAAGATATGCTTCATCTATGCTTTGCAGCTCTCTTAGTGCTGAATTTGATAGATGAAGTTGGTCCTTCCCAAAAAAGCAGGACGCTAGAGGAATGTAATTGTACTTTGTGGTGCAAGCGTAGCTGTGTGCAGAATCTGACTGGCATGTTTGCTCAGATTGTGAGGAAGATTTAACATTTGTGTTGATTTCTAAACCAAAACCCCAAAAGCCAGCTTTGGCTGAGCAGGTGATGCTAAGGCCTATTTTTTCCATGGCTTTCCTAAAAGTAGATTCTGCTTCATGGGAAGAAACGTCTTGTTGATTGAGCACAGGCATCTGTTCAGGGCCGGAGAAAGAGAAAGACTCAGGGACATCCAGAAGGCGCTCTCGTTTCACCATAGCTTCCTCCAGTTGATTAGATTTGTAAATCCCCTCCAAAGCAAGTCCTCCTGAAGCACACTTCAAAACCTCTTCATCAGATAGATGATCTCTTTTTAACACTGAACAATCTGCAAGGTCTAACTGCTTATGCATGTTCTTTATCAGATCCTGAAGCGGTACCCCAGAATGCACCCAGTATTCTTTGGGTACCTGTAAGGCCAGCTGAAGCTGCTCTTCTTTTTCCTTCACAATGCCATCATTACGATTTCTTCCTTTTTCTTGCATATGTTGAAGCTCATTGAGTGCAGACCTGGCCTCCTGCTGTCTCTTTTTAAATGCCTCGGACCACTCATCCTGCAGCTTTTTTGACTGTTTTGACTGATCATCCCGCCTCTTTTTTGACTGAGACTCCTTCTCTTGTATATTGAGGAGTTTTTGGAGGGCCTCTTTTTCCCATTCATGCTCACAGTAATGTTGTAATTTCTGATAGTCCTTGAAGCCCACGTATTGTAAAGCTTGTGCTCTGGTAATGTTAAGATGCCCCCGCAGTCTCGGTAGCCAGATGTGTGGATCGATCCCGACATCCTGGAGCTTCTTCTCAAGCTCTTTCCGGTCTTGATCAGACTCCTTCTGATGTTCTCCTTCTGATGTCTCCTTAAAAACAGCATGTGAAATTTAGCTTATTTTATGAAACATTACGGGCTGGTTTCACAGACGCCAATTAGTATGACTGCTAGACTAGCCTATGTAATTTAACATTAGGTACAGTCGACTCTCGATTTTCCGTGGGTGGATTTTCCGGTTTGCAGATAGTTTCAAAATGTGGTTTTATTATGGTTTTATTATGGTGTGGCCACTGCAGTTGTACATATTTGCAAGCTGGTTCTCTGAATGTCTTGGCCAGGTGTATAATGTTTCATAATTTTTCATATTTGAAAGAAGAATAGAAAACAAACATACCTTCTCCATCATGCAAATCTTCTTCAGATCTGTAATAAAATGAAATTGTATTAAAGAACATACATATTCAGATTATAAATCTGGTTTTCTTCATATCCAAGTAGTTTAATTTTCAATTAATTACAGTAAAACCAGAATTAGAGAACGATTGAGTGCGAACAGCCAATCAGCTTCCAGATCTAGCGGGCTTCTATTTTGCATAGATGCCCACTGGAACGTTGAAGTGCTTAACTGTGAATTGGATTTTAAATCAATCCGCACACACACTGTCTTATCCCCTTAACATTCTAATCTAATCCACTCCCTGCCAGCTTGAATGAAACCCCGCCTCCAGCAACATGTTCCGACTCCATACTACACAGACTCTGGCAATGTCCAGATCAATTACAATAAGAGTAAAACCCTGACGCAGCATGAGTGAAGGCAGTGTCCTGATCAATTACAATAAGAGTAAAACCCTGATGCAGCATGAGTGAAGGCAGTGTCCAGATCAATTACAATAAGAGTAAAACCCTGACGCAGCATGAGTGAAGGCAGTGTCCAGATCAATTACAATAAGAGTAAAACCCTGATGCAGCATGAGTGAAGGCAGTGTCCAGATCAATTACAATAAGAGTAAAACCCTGATGCAGCATGAGTGAAGGCAGTGTCCAGATCAATTACAATAAGAGTAAAACCCTGATGCAGCGTGAGTGAAGGCAGTGTCCAGATCAATTACAATAAGAGTAAAACCCTGATGCAGCGTGAGTGAAGGCAGTGTCCAGATCAATTACAATAAGAGTAAAACCCTGATGCAGCATGAGTGAAGGCAGTGTCCAGATCAATTACAATAAGAGTAAAACCCTGATGCAGCATGAGTGAAGGCAGTGTCCAGATCAATTACAATAAGAGTAAAACCCTGATGCAGCGTGAGTGAAGGCAGTGTCCAGATCAATTACAATAAGAGTAAAACCCCGATGCAGCATGAGTGAAGGCAGTGTCCAGATCAATTACAATAAGAGTAAAACCCCGATGCAGCATGAGTGAAGGCAATGTCCAGATCAATTACAATAAGAGTAAAACCCTGATGCAGCATGAGTGAAGGCAGTGTCCAGATCAATTACAATAAGAGTAAAACCCTGATGCAGCATGAGTGAAGGCAGTGTCCAGATCAATTACAATAAGAGTAAAACCCCGATGCAGCATGAGTGAAGGCAATGTCCAGATCAATTACAATAAGAGTAAAACCCTGATGCAGCATGAGTGAAGGCAGTGTCCAGATCAATTACAATAAGAGTAAAACCCTGATGCAGCGTGAGTGAAGGCAGTGTCCAGATCAATTACAATAAGAGTAAAACCCTGATGCAGCGTGAGTGAAGGCAGTGTCCAGATCAATTACAATAAGAGTAAAACCCTGATGCAGCGTGAGTGAAGGCAGTGTCCAG
Organism: Acipenser ruthenus; assembly: GCF_902713425.1. Classification (NCBI taxonomy): domain Eukaryota; kingdom Metazoa; phylum Chordata; class Actinopteri; order Acipenseriformes; family Acipenseridae; genus Acipenser; species Acipenser ruthenus. The sequence goes on from NC_081220.1 coordinate 1,715,022, forward strand.
ATCAATTACAATAAGAGTAAAACCCTGATGCAGCATGAGTGAAGGCAATGTCCAGATCAATTACAATAAGAGTAAAACCCCGATGCAGCATGAGTGAAGGCAATGTCCAGATCAATTACAATAAGAGTAAAACCCTGATGCAGCATGAGTGAAGGCAGTGTCCAGATCAATTACAATAAGAGTAAAACCCTGATGCAGCATGAGTGAAGGCAATGTCCAGATCAATTACAATAAGAGTAAAACCCCGATGCAGCATGAGTGAAGGCAATGTCCAGATCAATTACAATAAGAGTAAAACCCTGATGCAGCATGAGTGAAGACAGTGTCCAGATCAATTACAATAAGAGTAAAACCCTGATGCAGCATGAGTGAAGGCAGTGTCCAGATCAATTACAATAAGAGTAAAACCCTGATGCAGCGTGAGTGAAGGCAGTGTCCAGATCAATTACAATAAGAGTAAAACCCTGATGCAGCGTGAGTGAAGGCAGTGTCCAGATCAATTACAATAAGAGTAAAACCCTGATGCAGCATGAGTGAAGACAGTGTCCAGATCAATTACAATAAGAGTAAAACCCTGATGCAGCATGAGTGAAGACAGTGTCCAGATCAATTACAATAAGAGTAAAACCCTGATGCAGCATGAGTGAAGACAGTGTCCAGATCAATTACAATAAGAGTAAAACCCTGACGCAGCATGAGTGAAGGCAGTGTCCAGATCAATTACAATAAGAGTAAAACCCTGATGCAGCATGAGTGAAGGCAGTGTCCAGATCAATTACAATAAGAGTAAAACCCTGACGCAGCATGAGTGAAGGCAGTGTCCAGATCAATTACAATAAGAGTAAAACCGTGATGCAGCATGAGGGAAGGCAGTGTCCAGATCAATTACAATAAGAGTAAAACCCTGATGCAGCAGGAGTGAAGGCAGTGTCCAGATCAATTACAATAAGAGTAAAACCCTGATGCAGCATGAGGGAAGGCAGTGTCCAGATCAATTACAATAAGAGTAAAACCCTGATGCAGCAGGAGTGAAGGCAGTGTCCAGATCAATTACAATAAGAGTAAAACCCTGATGCAGCATGAGGGAAGGCAGTGTCCAGATCAATTACAATAAGAGTAAAACCCTGATGCAGCACGAGTGAAGGCAGTGTCCAGATCAATTACAATAAGAGTAAAACCCTGATGCAGCATGAGTGAAGGCAATGTCCAGATCAATTACAATAAGAGTAAAACCCTGATGCAGCACGAGTGAAGGCAGTGTCCAGATCAATTACAATAAGAGTAAAACCCTGATGCAGCATGAGGGAAGGCAGTGTCCAGATCAATTACAATAAGAGTAAAACCCTGATGCAGCACGAGTGAAGGCAGTGTCCAGATCAATTACAATAAGAGTAAAACCCTGATGCAGCATGAGTGAAGGCAATGTCCAGATCAATTACAATAAGAGTAAAACCCTGATGCAGCACGAGTGAAGGCAGTGTCCAGATCAATTACAATAAGAGTAAAACCCTGATGCAGCATGAGTGAAGGCAATGTCCAGATCAATTACAATAAGAGTAAAACCCTGATGCAGCATGAGTGAAGGCAGTGTCCAGATCAATTACAATAAGAGTAAAACCCTGATGCAGCATGAGTGAAGGCAGTGTCCAGATCAATTACAATAAGAGTAAAACCCTGATGCAGCATGAGTGAAGGCAATGTCCAGATCAATTACAATAAGAGTAAAACCCTGACGCAGCATGAGTGAAGGCAATGTCCAGATCAATTACAAGAAGAGTAAAACCCTGATGCAGCACGAGTGAAGGCAATGTCCAGATCAATTACAATAAGAGTAAAACCCTGATGCAGCACGAGTGAAGGCAATGTCCAGATCAATTACAATAAGAGTAAAACCCTGATGCAGCATGAGTGAAGGCAGTGTCCAGATCAATTACAATAAGAGTAAAACCCTGATGCAGCATGAGTGAAGGCAGTGTCCAGATCAATTACAATAAGAGTAAAACCCTGATGCAGCATGAGTGAAGGCAGTGTCCAGATCAATTACAATAAGAGTAAAACCCTGATGCAGCATGAGTGAAGGCAGTGTCCAGATCAATTACAATAAGAGTAAAACCCTGATGCAGCATGAGTGAAGGCAGTGTCCAGATCAATTACAATAAGAGTAAAACCCTGATGCAGCATGAGTGAAGGCAATGTCCAGATCAATTACAATAAGAGTAAAACCCTGATGCAGCACGAGTGAAGGCAGTGTCCAGATCAATTACAATAAGAGTAAAACCCTGATGCAGCATGAGTGAAGGCAGTGTCCAGATCAATTACAATAAGAGTAAAACCCTGATGCAGCATGAGTGAAGGCAGTGTCCAGATCAATTACAATAAGAGTAAAACCCTGATGCAGCATGAGTGAAGGCAGTGTCCAGATCAATTACAAGAAGAGTAAAACCCTGATGCAGCATGAGTGAAGGCAATGTCCAGATCAATTACAATAAGAGTAAAACCCTGATGCAGCATGAGTGAAGGCAATGTCCAGATCAATTACAATAAGAGTAAAACCCTGACGCAGCATGAGTGAAGGCAGTGTCCAGATCAATTACAAGAAGAGTAAAACCCTGATGCAGCATGAGTGAAGGCAGTGTCCAGATCAATTACAAGAAGAGTAAAACCCTGATGCAGCATGAGTGAAGGCAATGTCCAGATCAATTACAATAAGAGTAAAACCCTGATGCAGCATGAGTGAAGGCAGTGTCCAGATCAATTACAATAAGAGTAAAACCCTGATGCAGCATGAGTGAAGGCAGTGTCCAGATCAATTACAATAAGAGTAAAACCCTGACGCAGCATGAGTGAAGGCAGTGTCCAGATCAATTACAATAAGAGTAAAACCCTGATGCAGCGTGAGTGAAGGCAATGTCCAGATCAATTACAATAAGAGTAAAACCCTGATGCAGCGTGAGTGAAGGCAATGTCCAGATCAATTACAATAAGAGTAAAACCCTGACGCAGCATGAGTGAAGGCAGTGTCCAGATCAATTACAATAAGAGTAAAACCCTGATGCAGCGTGAGTGAAGGCAATGTCCAGATCAATTACAATAAGAGTAAAACCCTGATGCAGCGTGAGTGAAGGCAATGTCCAGATCAATTACAATAAGAGTAAAACCCTGATGCAGCATGAGTGAAGGCAGTGTCCAGATCAATTACAATAAGAGTAAAACCCTGATGCAGCATGAGTGAAGGCAGTGTCCAGATCAATTACAATAAGAGTAAAACCCTGATGCAGCGTGAGTGAAGGCAATGTCCAGATCAATTACAATAAGAGTAAAACCCTGATGCAGCATGAGTGAAGGCAGTGTCCAGATCAATTACAATAAGAGTAAAACCCTGATGCAGCATGAGTGAAGGCAGTGTCCAGATCAATTACAATAAGAGTAAAACCCTGATGCAGCATGAGTGAAGGCAGTGTCCAGATCAATTACAAGAAGAGTAAAACCCTGATGCAGCATGAGTGAAGGCAGTGTCCAGATCAATTACAATAAGAGTAAAACCCTGATGCAGCATGAGTGAAGGCAGTGTCCAGATCAATTACAAGAAGAGTAAAACCCTGATGCAGCATGAGTGAAGGCAATGTCCAGATCAATTACAATAAGAGTAAAACCCCGATGCAGCACGAGTGAAGGCAATGTCCTTATCAATTACAATAAGAGTAAAACCCCGATGCAGCATGAGTGAAGGCAGTGTCCAGATCAATTACAAGAAGAGTAAAACCCTGATGCAGCACGAGTGAAGGCAGTGTCCAGATCAATTACAATAAGAGTAAAACCCCGATGCAGCACGAGTGAAGGCAATGTCCTTATCAATTACAATAAGAGTAAAACCCCGATGCAGCACGAGTGAATGAATAAATACAAGTGCCTGAATTCTTTAATGTTTACAACGAAAAGGCTGGAAAGTTGGAACTGTACACAGAAAATAATGAGGATATTGACAAATGAAAGAAAACCACATAATCAGCATTTTTTGTCAAGATGGCCTCCTCCTCCCCTTACAGTCATCCGATCCTTCCACTTTAAGACTGCAGACTGACAAGCACATAAAGGGGGATTGAGCGAAACAAGCTACCACCAACTAATAAAGAGAACACCAACATGTACATGCAAAATGATATTATAGAATACATTCAAAACACCCTGAGAGTCAACAAAACAACAGTTTGATTATTTTTTACTGACTCGATTCATTTGATTCATTCAGTTTGGTGAGACGATTCAAAAGATTAGTTCATTTGATTCACTGATTCAGTGAAACGAAACCAATGAATGAAAACTCAATCACTTGGTTAAGACAGGTTACTTGAACGGGAAAGCCCAACTCGTTCATGAACTGCGCACAGCTAGAATTTAGCTAGACTTGTTTGTCTAAGCTGTAAACATGAAATTAAATATAATTTGACAAACAACAAACCCGGTGTGATGTCAGAAAGTGGTACTTTGTCAATAAGTGATAGGCGTACCAAAACGTGACCCATGTAACATCAAAAAGTGGTAGATTGGACAGCGATTGTACTGCTGTCAAAAAGTGGTAGATTAACGTTTCTATTATATCAATATTTGTAAGCGACAGGCTTTTCAACTACACAGGTGTGCAGTGATTCGTGTTCTTTAAACTTGATTTAATTAATCCACCTGTAAATAAACAACTATCGCAGCCTACCAGCAGAAGCACTGGCCTTTATTTTGTAAGTGAGTGTGAGGAAGCACCCTCACGTGGATATTTTTTTTTAAAGGCAATGTATCAGTACTATTTTCTTTAAAAACCCTGACATTGTTTTTAAATCTGCAACTAAAGCCACGCTAGTTTATTTTCGTGCTAGTTTTAGCCACAGAGTTTAATTGGCTAAGGTAGGCTCTATTTTAGAAATTATAATAACAATGATGCTTAGAATAACATCTTGTAACCTAGTGGCTACTGTACCTAGTGGCTACTGTAAGCACAAGTGCATGGCATTGGAAAAGAATGGCTTTTGTATTTGTATGTTTTATGTGTAAATATTTAAAAGATATATTTTTTTGTTATAAAAAGTAACGGTACCAAATTGTTTAATTAAGGTTGGGGAAATATGGGTGTGGCTTGCCCTTTAAAAGGCTGTCTGTCTGTAAAGATAAGGGGTGATCAATTATTATTATTATTTATTTCTTAGCTGACGCCCTTATCCAGGGCGACTTACAATTGTTACAAGATATCACATTATTTTTACATACAATTATGCTATGTCCCTGCACGCAAGCCGAGATCCTCTGACTCTAGCCTGCTTGTTATACCCAAGCAAAAGTGCACCACACTCGGAGAACGCTCGTTTAGCTTCATGGCTCTGACTCTTTGGAACTCTCTCCCAGCTTTGGTGCGTGATGCTCCCACCGTCGCTCGCTTTAAATCAACTCTCAAGACCCACCTGTTCTCTCTTGCGTTCCAGCCTGATATCTGCTATTAGCTGCTGTGTTGCTGCTACTATTTCATGTATTATGTTACTATCATGTATTCTGCACTTTCCACTGTATTTAATGTATTATGCATTGTATTTTACTGTATATCATGTATTATGCATTTCTCTGTATTTAAAGTATTATGGATTTTCTTGTTGTTACTGCATCTTGTGATGCACTTTGCATTGCTGCTCCACTATGAAAGGCGCTATATAAAATAAAAATTGATTGATTGAAGTATTTGTTCATTTATTCATTTTGACACAAATTATCCTCCTTAAGTAACAATAATGTAAAAATCTCAGAGATTAGTAACAAAATAGTAATAATTCATCATTTTCAACAGCAGAAAGTTGTACCTGTGTGAACATATTTAGAAATATGAAGTCTTTTTTAAATGAACATTAACAGTAATTCTAGTCACAATGAAGAAGTGAAAAACACAAATCCATTTAAAAAGCCTCGTTTTTGTTGTATAGTGTGATGGAGTGAATTTCAATAAAACATTGCAGTTCCATTGCAGATACATTATCTCTGCTGAAAGACATTCAGGAAGCATTGCGTGCCAGCTAACTACTCTCTGTATATCGAAAAACAATAAGAATGAATGAATATCTATGTGTAAACAGCTTGGGTTAAAAAAATAGGAAAAGAAATTAAGAAATTGTTAAACTTACCTGGGCCAGGGCCGGGTGTGTGAAACCTGTAAGAAAGAACAAAAGAAATGTGAGTGGGTTTTGAAATGCGAGTGGGTTTTGAAATGCGAGTGGGTTTTGAAATGTGAGTGGGTTTTGAAATGCGAGTGGGTTTTGAAATGTGAGTGGGTTTTGAAATGCTTGCGGGTTTTGAAATGTGAGTGGGTTTTGAAATGTGAGTGGGTTTTGAAATGCGAGTGGGTTTTGAAATGTGAGTGGGTTTTGAAATGCGAGTGGGTTTTGAAATGTGAGTGGGTTTTGAAATGTGAGTGGGTTTTGAAATGCTAGCGGTGGTTGACTGTGTATATAGCCAGGAATAAGTGCACATATTTGTGGCTGTAAACATAGGCTGCTACAAGCAAATTTATTTTATTTCAAAAACATGAGTGTCACCTCAGTCCTAAAAAAAAAACGACTAAAAACTGTAAAAACTGTAGATGCTGGTTCAGAAAAAAACCCAACAACAATGGCATCAAAAAAACAAACCAAAAAAAGACACTTGTACGCGGGAACCTTGTTGCATAACTAATTGCTCAGATGTGGACACAGCAACTGGGGGGGGAGGGGGGGGGGGGGGGCTGGGTTACTCAAAAACAAATCCCTATAATATATATATATATATATACTGTATTTTATGACAATACAATTCTTTTCATCACTACCACACACACATACACTGAATGACTGTCTTGAAAAATGTTGAATGTCTGCATTTCTAAAAGTGAAAGTGAAAGAACAGAACAGCATCTCTGAACTTTGAGCCGCACCCGCTCTCTGCCCGACCTATAAGCCAAGTTTTTCTCTAAAGTTTTTGGAAAGCAAACCCTATAAAAATATTAATAAATCGACATTGAATAAAATATTAAAGCAAACTATCCGAACGGAATCTCTTGATGTTATGATTTTAAACGTAGGCTACCGAACCCAAACTTTACCAAAGAGCTAAAAAGATTTTCTCCATGTAAAAATAAAATACTTTCCACTGCGCTTTTAATGCTTTTAAAACAACAATTACTTACCGGTATCCAATCACGCGTGAACACAGCAATGTAACGTGAGTCGGTACTGCAGCTACGCGGTGTCTCTGCAGTGCCGTGAGCGCGTTCACGCTGCTTTATCGCTGGCTGCAAAACAGACGGGGCTGCGTCTGACGTCATCGGTCTACGTAGGCGGAGCGCGGACAGCTTTGTCAGGCAGCAGCAGCGCAGACGGACGTCAGCTGACTTGTTCGACTTTTCTGAATTCTTATAGCAGAAGAGATATAAGCAATTGAAGTTCCCTTCGTGATCCCCGAGTGTTAAAATGACAGATCAAATAAGGCACACAGCCCAACAAAAGAAAATAATAAACATGTGAAGTACATTTTCAAAAGTGCATTTTATAAATCACCAGATTCTATACATATAGGTGTGTGTGTGCCTGCGTGTGTGCGTGCGTGTGTATATATATACACACACATGTCCATCATTATTAGAATGGTAAATAAATGATGTGAAGAGTTATTTCAGTAACCTCAAGAGGGTTTAAGATGAATCTATTTAACTACAGCAGAGCCTATCGCTTCTACAGCAGTACTGTCAGACCTGGACTCTGACAATAAATTTGAAAAAGACCCAAACTATGATCTTCCAAAAGAAAGCCAGATCTCAGGGAAACAGGTACCACTTCACCCTGGGGAATAACACTGGGGAAAATGTGCAATAGAGACACTCCACATGGAATTCTGCAAAAATATATTACAAGTCCACAGAAACACCCCAAATAATGCATGCCGAGCTGAACTGGGGTGTTCCCCTTAATAATCCCGATCCAGAAGAGAGCAGCCCATCTGAACCAAGCCAACACACAGAGCTGCCATTATAAAGCCCTGATGAGCAACAAGCTCTCCCCAGAGACAGACCCCTTGGGCCAGCTAGTACTGGCATTACCACACTCCAATGAGAACAGGGACACTGTGCACAATACAACAACAGCCTGGGAACAAACTGACTCACATCTGAAAAATAAATACATCCAAGGCTGGAGAAATTATATTATATCAAAAACAAATGAGAATGTTATCGTTCTAATATAGGAAGGTGTTATATGTTGTGAGAGTAATTGCATGTTATGGCGAACCTTATTAATGGCTGTAAGCAAAAATAATAACTAGATGGTAACTTTCCAAGTAAAGTTGTGGGGCTTGCTTTAGGGAAAGTGGTCAAAATTTCAGTTGTTTATAAAAAGTTAGAGAGTTAGAGAAAATTTAGTTTGTGCGGTTACTAAAACAGCTGTACCTCTTGATTGGTAAAAGTAATTTCTGTTTTGATTTCATATTTTAATAGCAGAGTAGAGGAAGATGTCATACCCTCTAACTTTTTGTCTAGCTTGTCTTAAAAAAAGAAAATATTCCTCTAAATGATTTGGTACTCACATACTGCTGGATAGTTTGGTTTATATTTTGTTGGTTAACTTTATATTTAGATTTTATGGGGCATGGGTTCCGGACCAACCCTACATTTTAGTTTGCAATGTGCATGCTAATGCATCTGCACTGTTGCATACATGCCAACAGTCCCTATATGGTCGGGACAGTCCCGATTTCCTAGCAAATGTCCCGCATCCCAATGCATGGGAAGAAAGTCCCGATATTTACACATAGAAGAAAAATAATTTATTCTACATATACCACAGGGATCAGTATTAGGTCCTCTGCAATACCTAATCTACATTAATAATTTTGATTCTGGTATAGTAAGCAAACTTGTTAAATTTGCAGACAACACAAAAATATGAGGAGTGGCAAACACTGTTGCAGCAGCAAAGGTCATTCAAAATGATCTAGACAGCATTCAGAACTGGGCAGACACATGGCAAATGACATTTAATAGGGCAGCAGTGTGGAGTAGTGGCTAGGGCTCATGGCTCTGGACTCTTGACCGGAGAGTCGTGGGTTCAGTCCCAGGTGGGGGGACACTGCTGCTGTACCCTTGAGCAAGGTAGTTTACCTAGATTGCTCCAGTAAAAACCCAACTGTATAAATTGGTAATTGTATGTAAAAAAAAAAATAATGTGATACTTACTAATGTAAAAAAAAAGTGTTATCTTGTAACAATTGTAAGTTGCACTGGGTAAGGGCGTCTGCTAAGAAATACATATTTTTTCTTATAATTTAAATAATAATAAGGAATCTATGAAAAAGACCAGGAGTTTATGTTGACTCAGAAATGTCTTCATCTAGATTGTGAAAAGTGTTGAATTTAAATCAAGGGAAGTAATGTTAAAACTTTACAATGCATTAGTAAGACCTCATCCAGAATATTGTGTTCAGTTGTCGTCACCTCGCTACAAAAAGGATATTGCTGCTCTAGAAAGACTGCAAAGAAGAGCAACCAGAATTATCCCAGGTTTAAAAAGCATGTCATATGCAGACAGGCTAAAAGAATTGAATCTATTCAGTCTTGAACAAAGAAGACTACGCGTGATCTGATTCAAACATTCAAAACTCTAGGGGACTTTTTCGACCTGAAAAAAGAAACAAGGACCAGGGGTCACAAATGGAGATTAGATAAAGGGGCATTCAGAACAGAAAATAGGAGGCACTTTTTTACACAGAGAATTGTGAGGGTCTGGAACCAACTCCCCAGTAATGTTGTTGAAGCTGACACCCTGGGATCCTTCAAGAAGCTTCTATATGAGATTCTGGGATCAATAAGATATGAACAACTAAACGAGCAAGATGGGCCGAATGGCCTCCTCTCATTTATAAACTTTCTTATGTTCTTACACAGTGGAGTTAGTGAAAACCACACGCTGTGCTCTTCGTGCGTCTGACACATCTGCTGATCACTAGCTTACGGGTATATAAAAGGTAAGAACGCTTCATTGTGCTGTGTTTACTGTCATGCTGGTCGTGTGGTGTTGAGTTGAGGGGATACGTCTATTGTTATATAATAGGGTTTTTTTGCGTATGACCCCTCCCATCTGTTTGATGCGTGTCCCGCTAAACAGTTTCCAAAAGTTGGCAAGTATGCGTTTGCCCATCTACTGCAGCCTGGCTGCAACATTGTTTGTGCCGTTGGCACACAAATCATTTCATTTGTTGTCATCAACTATCTTAATAAAGAATCTTTGTATTTCTGAAAACTTGCAAAAAAAAACATTAGAAGGTAAAAGTTTCCCTTCAGAAAAACCCTCTGCCCTTTCCATACCGGTAGATTCCCTGACAGCAAATAAAACCCCTTTGGATAGAGAGAGGGAGAACCTCTGCTCTGAAACACTGCCCTGCCGCGTTCACGACACTTTTTTGCCGGCTAGATTGCAGACGGGAGTCTGCGTCTGACGTCACGGTCTGTGCAGACGGAGCGTGGACAGCTTTGGTAGATGAATTAAACCTCGTTTCCACACATTTTATTTCCATACTGTGTCAGCACGGTACTCAAATGGCATAGTAATGAAAGCATGCCAGGCTGTCTCCACGAGAAGTGTAATTCTGTGTAATGACGCAATACCTAGAATGGTAGCCATGGTAATAACTGTAAACGCAGAAGTGTTAAGATTGAGTTTTTAAATGCGATGTTGTTTATTGTAGCGATGGTGTTCAACTTTATTATACATAAAACAATTACAGAAGAAATAAAAAGACAACGTAAAGCCCGCTACAGAAGATTGACATCATCACTCAGAAGCGAAGGATAGCAAATAGAAAGGTAGCCTACTTTTTTTTTTTTACTTTTCATCTTTAGCTAGATACTTTCAGGTGGATTTTCAAAAGGGTGCAGTCCAGTCCTACTTAAATCCTGCTCCAACTTCTCAATAAGATCATCATATCTGTATACCTGACGCCCCTGTCCACTCCTTTGGTTTAGATCCTTATATTTACGATAGTCAACTTTCATTTTTTTAATTTTGTCACGACACTGGACACCGCTTCTTAATATCTGGGATATTTGGTTATACGCCTTCATGTTCCTGACTGCGGTGTTTAGCTGTTTTTGGATGTTATATTCACACCATGTTTTTATCAGCATTTTAATTTCGTAATCCTCCCACGGAGCTTGTTTAACGACATTTTTTTTTTTTACTCTTCATTCTTGTGCCGTTGCATGGTCTCGCGCATAACACTCAGCACCGTGCCGTGCCAGTATCACATATGAAAGGATGCTGGCACGGCATGGTGCTGACACGGCAGGGTACGGTATGGATTTGTACAAACATCGTGGAAACAACTCTACACGCTTTCACAACAGTGACAGCACCATGCCAGCACAGTGTCGTGGAAACGAGGTATTACAGGTCTGAGCAGAACCAAAATGGAGGTGGTGTTGAGAGAAATTCTAATCGCAGAAGAAGTGGATGCAGTCGAAGTTCTTTGTGCTCCACCAGCTTCATAATTTACAGCATGATCAGAAAATGTATAGTAGAAACAGTCCCTGCTATAATGAGATAATATAAACGTATGTTTATATTAGACAGTACTGTATTCTGATCTGGGACAAAAATAGTTCAAATACTTGCACATATGGTCACATATCTCACTTCAACTACCTGTTATTAAAGCTGATTTATTCTCCTTAATTCTAAGTAGGTTATTCCCTGTCCCTGATCGCCTTTCATCAATAACCAATTACACCTGCTGAAAATAACAGAGCGGTTTTAGGTTCATTTCAACCGTTTAGCATTATTATTATTATTATTATTATTATTATTATTATTATTATTATTATTTACATGTTTAAACCTTTAGAATAAATATCTGAATATTTGAAAAGTATAATAACTGTGTGGAAAAAGAGTCAAATCATTTTAATTTGTATTACAAATCATTCATAAGATAATTAAATGCCATGACTCGAAGGCGATTCACACCCCCTGACTCGGTGGCAGTAGCACATGGAGTGAGGATTGTATCTGGTTTCCTACACACTTCTTTGTCAGTCAACGCTCGTCTATTGTTTTGAGCCGCGGCTGCTCCAGCGCAGTACCTCTTGAGAAGCTGCGCGGCTGTGCAGACTTTTAAGCCAGTGGATGCGTGACCTGGTGACGTCTTTTCCAGCTGAGTTAACGTAGACGATGAATTTGGACAGGTTTTCCGCAGAATCTGCGCAGAGTTAGCAAAGTCTGCGTATCGTGAACGCAGCCAGTGATTACTCAATACGGTCACGTGACATGGTAACAGGCAGATGACTGGGTGGCGCCCTTCATTGAGTCGTTTCTTGGAAATTGAAAGTTGAAGATAAGGCACAGGGTGTTGCCAGACAATGTTATGATACCAGCTCCTTCTCTTTTGACAGCTTTCAACAACAAAGTTGTTTTGGAAATCCACACAGAATATGATACTGACGCTGTGTTAAACCCAGAACAGTCCTCGATCTGAGCCATGTAAAAGGGGTGTAGGCAGATCGCTGCCCCTATGTGAACACCTATGTAAATAAGTTACACACACACACACACACACACACACACTGATACACACACAAACACACACACACACACACACACGCACACACACATGCACGCACGCGTTGGCAGCACGAGAGTGAAGGGAGAGAGAGAGCGAGAGGAGGAGCAGAGCGAGGGTGCAACACGAGCCGTCATACCGGTGCAGCGTTTGAATTTTTATTGTTGTCAAGTCATTTTCATCAAGTCCCAAGTCAAGTCTCAAGTCAATTCGTTCACATCTCAAGTCTCAAGTCAATTCGTTCCAGTCTCAAGTCAATTCGTTCAAGTCTCAAGTTCCAAAAAATGCGCCTCGAGTCGGAGTCGAGTCGGAGTCCCCGACTCGAGTCCACAGCTCTGTCTAAAGGGACCTCGCAGTAGAATTGAGGTTGTTCAGCACAAGAAAGAATATCAAGGCGACGGAACAAGCCTGCTTGCTGCTACAAAAGCGGCACTATGCTAAACTTTACCGATGCGTTAGGAATAGACACCATTCATTTATTCATGCTTTTACATATCAGCTAATTGCATTCCGCATTTACAGAAAATACATGATTATCGTGAACATTTGATAAAATCAAACAATCAAAAAATTCCACTGACTCACACTGCTTTCACTTTTTACCATTTACTTCTCGCCCTTAGCTTGCGTCTCAATGCGTGATGACGTTTGTTTTGTTGACTCAGTTGCCATAGGAACGTTTAAAACTCCGCGACAAACTTTACTCAAATGCACAGTTGTACAGAACACACCCCCTCAGGCATGTGCTGTCTATTCACGGGAACAGACTACTGAACCAGTTAGTTCAGATGATCGCTGGATACACAATAAACAATCTGACAATTTCATAAATAAACGCGTTTGTGTTCAAACCTATGAGAGGTGGAATGTAACAAAAATGTTAACTGCAAAAGCCGGAGCGTCAAACATCAACGACAAAGTTCAACATTTGAATTGAAATAACAGCTGTCTAATAGACAAAGCTCAACACTCGAAGATAATATGCCAAATTGAAAATGCTCAACACACTAATTGAATGAATTATACATAAAATAATGAATGTAATTACACTCAATAATTGAAAGGGGAACTTCAAATCTTAAATAAATTGATTACAATTGAAATTTCCAACACGCCCTCCGATTTGTGTTTAGTCTGTTCTAAATCAATACTGCGCGTTGTATTTCAGGTTAAGCGCCGTGCTTTCCATTTGCCACTTGGTCATTCTATTCCCCGGGACTGCCCCTGTCATGGCAAATCTGACATGCTAAAGAGATGCTTTGCACTGTTTCTTAAATCAAGTGGCCTCAAATAAATTGTCTACATTAATGTCTGCTTAGCCTACCTGTTAGTCTGGTGAAATTGTAAAAATGTGTAATTGACTTGTGGATGTTCACATCAGAACTCGAGCTGTCATTCTCGTCCCCTCAAACTGGCGCAGGCAACACATCTGCCTGGATTCCTGCATGATATAAATGTGTTTCTTCATTTGCGCGGCCTGCTTTTTATTATTCATTGGGGTTTGTTTACTATAAGCCTCCATAGCTGAGACTTTAATCAGACAGTCCTTGTCGGTGACAGTCCAATTTGATCCGCACGTACTTCTGCCAAACTTAAATTCAAAGTACAATCTTCTAAATGGGTTATTATTATTATTATTATTATTATTATTATTATTATTATTATTATTATTATTATTATTATTATTATTTATTTAAATTAACGTGCTGATTGAAAATTAGAGGACTAATATGAAAGAGGTGCGCGCATCAATTGCAGCTATTTAGCTCCCATTAGCACCTGAACCTCTTTATAACCCCATTGCGCTCTAAGGAACACCAAACTCAACTACTGGCGGTTTTGTTTTTATTATTGGTTCTTTATAACGGAGAAAGAAGTTCACGGTCGGGGCTGCCTTGGATTTAATGATGCCGTGTTGTCTTAGATTTGGGTAATTGTTGATCTTTTCTCTTCTTTAGAAACGTTCATTTTATTGTGTGTTTCTCACTTGCGTCTTTTGTTTCCAATGCAGAATAACATTGCTGTTAGCAGTGTTAGTCACTGAAGTTTGGACGCAGAACTCCCCTCTAGGTACGATAACTGTAGCTTTTGCAGAGCTGTCCTTTTAGCTTCCTGTTTATTTGCTGGTTTAAGTGTCGTTTGTCTTCTGCAGGCTCGGTGAGGACAGAATGTCAAGGGAGTGTTATGATGATGATGTTGGATAAGTCTTTTGTTGGAAAGTATTTTCGCATCAATGTGATTGGTGAGTGATCTTTTTTCTTGAATGGAAAGCTTTTGATGTACAAAGCCTGTTGACTCGTAATGTAATAACGTGAATTAAGTACAGAGCACTCCTGCGCTGTATGGCAGCAACCAGCTTTCGTTTTTGTGAAATGCAGGCTATGAAAGGTTCTTGCGTTAGTTTTAAAAGCATGTTGCTGATCACACTAAATAATAGACCTGTGCTGCTACAACTTTAGTCAGATTTGTTGACTGCAAGTGCGCAGAAATAGAAATCCTTTACTCTAAACCTACTGTTCCGAACAAGCGTATAATTCTACTAATATAAATAGTTTTTAAAGAGTGTCAATAAGTAGATGGAATGGGGCGGTGGGGTTGTTCACTTTGTTATATCTCTACCTTGCTTGATCACCTGTACGGTTTCTTAAAAGGCCAACCGGATTTCTTTCCATAGACAATAAGGGGGCGCTTGTGTCCCTCTCTCCAAGACTGGCCGCACAGTGTGGATATAGCTTAACCGTTGACTTCTTGGGAAATGCCAAGTTCCTTGCTTCTGTGTTGAGCTGCTTTGCTCAGAACACAGTGAGTCTTCATTTTATTTCTTGTGAACTTATTTCTAATGGTGACATGCTGGGACTAACTTTAGCCTTTGTTTCCAACAGATCCAAACTGTCCCAATGGCTGTGCTAAGATCAACCACCTTTTATAAGCAAAGATGGATGGTCACGATGGTGGACACTGCAGTTACATGTCCTACTGGTGAGTAAGCTTATGGACTGCAATGGTGCTCAAGAACTGTTCTAGGTTTTAGGTTGAAGTGTAAATTTTCTATACCAAGTCTATGGTGTTCCTTTGTCAGATGGAACAGCTTTCACAGAACAGATGATTACATGGTATGTTCCCCGTGTTCTACCTCCTCTTGTTCCGACACCACAAATTACTACCCTTGATGTTCAAATGGGAGTTGATGGCCGCAAGCTTGACCCTGCAACGATTCAAAATAGAGATTATAAACTGGATGTCGGTCCCCAGCTAATCACTGTAAAAATTCCTGTGGGAGCTGATGGTGGATATTACAAGGTATGTAGAAGTTCATCTTTTAAATCCTTCTCATTTTAAAGCTTTCCTCCTAAGATGCTTCTGTGCTTTCAGAGCCATGTATTGGACAACACCTATGTGATCTCTTACTCTATTCTGCCCCTGACCTACTTGCTGAATAGTGCCAGAGAATACACCCTTTACTCATCCTGCTGTAGTTGAAGCCATTCTTAAAGACATCAGTAAGTGCCTGACTATTTGTGGTCTACAACTACCCTTTTCTGACCAATCCAGTCCATTGCCCTGACAACTGCTCTTCCTCTTGCAGTTCCACCTACAGTAACTGGCTACTGTGATGGTGCTGCATTCTATACCATGGTAACATATGGCAACATGGGTCGCAACTGGATTCCTTTTGTGGGCTCAAGAGAACTTGGTGGAAGTCTGCTTGCCCTGTACAAGTATAATGCCAACGCTACCAATTTCTGGATGACTGTCCCATACAATTCAGTTGATGCCACATATGAAGTAAGTGATGAAACTTTAAAATGAGTTTAGCTGTTTTGGGTTCAACACATTACTGACCTGATGTATTGTCTCCTGTAGGTGATCAGTTCTTCAGGCATCAGAAGCAGACTTGACTTGACCTTGAAGGATATTGGGACCATGGTTGTGGTGGCTGACTTCTCTCTATCCTGCAGTTTCCCTACAAAGATGATTGGTAACTCTCCTGCAGACCAAGCATTCTGTATAATAGCTGCTTTTGAGATTGGCCAAAGGTTGCATGAATTGGTATTGAAGCTATAATCTGTTTCCTTAACCTGGATTCAAATGCTGTGTTTCAGATTGCTTCACCAATGGAACTATGGCAGCTCTTGCTGTGAAAGTGGAATCTGTCCCCAGCTTGTCTCCAAGTCAACTAACTCTAAGGAATCCAAGTTGCCGGCCTCTTCAGTCTGATGCTATCAATGCGGTTTTCTACTTCAATGTCAACTCCTGTGGCACCACTAGAAGGGTTAGTATTGACACATTTAACCATATTTTGAGGAGGTTCAACCTAGACAAGTTGGCCACAACACCCCTGGATCAATCTGGGGAGCCATGGTGACTGGTGTTTCTCTCGGCTGAATTACTTGCATGAATTGTGGACATCTGAAGGATGCCACCTTTTTGTTTTGAACTGCTTGTCCAGTTGAGAAAGGTGCTGTGACACATGACATGACTCTTGGTTATGGCATTGCATGTGCTGCCTATAGACCTTTTGGGTCAATTGCAGTGAACTGGAAGGAGCGTACTAACTGGGGATGATCCCGTGGTTAGTACGTAGGATGGGACTAAACTAGTACATGAGTTGATACCAATTGTAGCTCAAGAGTCACCAGCTGTGTTAATGTGTATTTGCAACAAATCCAAAATAACTGCTGTTGCCCTCCTAGAGGTTACTAAAACAATACCAAATTAGTCTAGCAGTTTCTGTAGACAGACTTGTATCATATTAACTGGAACAAACATGAGCTCCCAAAAATTCATGACCAACATTTATTTTTAAATTGTGAATTTGATACTAAGTTAGTACACAGCTGGGGATGATCCAGAGTACCATATTAGCTAGTCTGCAACTTGGTATGCAGCTCCATACTAAATCTACAAGTTCATTGCAACCTGAGCCTTTGTCATTTTCTCTTCCAGTTTGACAACAACCTCCTGACTTACGAGAATGAAGTGCTGTTCACATCTTACCGGTAAGGATTGCAATCAAATTGAGTATCCTTGTGGTTGAGCCTGAAACTCTCCTAACCCCATCTCCTCTTTCCAGGTTGAGAGTTGCCTGTCACTATCTGGTCAATGACACCAAGGTAGTACAGTTCTTGTACCAGAATAATCCTGCACCTGTAGTCCAGCCTGGCTTGGGGGACCTTGCGGTCATCATGCGGCTTGCATTGGGTATGACTTGGCAATTGAAATAATATAGATGCTCTAGTAGTGTGTTTCCGCCTATAAATTCTCCCTTTGTGTGTCTGCAGATTCAACCTACATCGACTTCTATGGAGCTCAGGATTACCCTGTTGTGAAGTACTTGTGAAGACCCTTGTATTTTGATGTAGAGCTCCTGTACAGCAGGGATCCACAGGCTGAATTGTTTTTGGAGAACTGCTGGGCAACCTATTCTGCTGATGGGAACACCTCTCCAAAGTGGGATGTTGTTGTGGACAGGTAAGATGCTGAATTATGATATTGCTGCTACAAAACCTAGGAATTGGAGCTGTGGCTGATGTGCTCCTGACCTACTTTCTCTTTCTAGCTGAGAGAACTCTGCAGATGAGTACTTGACCATCTTTCACCCAGTCTCCAGCAATGCAAGAGTGCTGTTCCCTTCCCATCTGAAGAGGTTTGAAGTGAAAATGTTTTCCTTCACAAGTGGCCAGGATGCACTGAAAGGACAGGTAAAGTGGAGTGTTGGGATGGGGGTCTTGCTTTGCAAGCAGCAGATCACTGTGCTCATATCTTTAGTGAGTTGGAATGAAAACATAACTGCACTTTTGCAAGAAACACTTACTATGATGCAATATATTTGTGTAAAGAGGATTTTCAATTCAGTAATCCCCATTGGATGATGGTACTGCCTGATCTATTGATGCAAGTTTTGCTTGACAGTGTACTGTTTTTTTTCAGATTTACTTCCACTGCAGTGTTGTGATATGTGATTCAAACCGGCCATCAGACAGCCTCTGTAGCAGACGGTGCATTCCAGGAAAACAGAGGCTTGGTAAGAGCTCTGTCTGTGGGGGGGAGGGGGGACATTTTGCATGCATTTTTGTCCATTTGTTTTGATGGATTCCTCCTGTAGGTAGCAGTGCTGAAGGGATGGATGGTGGTGCAGTAAAGGCATTTGTCTTCTGGCCCAATTGAGCGGAAGAGATGGATCCCTTCACTTTATGCCTAGAAGCGGTAATATGCATGATGTGAACACAATTGCAGTTCAAGTAAAATATATAACTATCTCTTTTTATATTCCTCTAACTATTTCTTTCTTCTCTTGCAGGCCAAGTCAATGTGTGGTCCCTTCTGGGAGCTGCAATGGGTGTGTGTTCAGTGGTTGTCTGTGTAGCTGGAGTTGTATATTTTTGGAAAATGCCCAAAAGTGTGTATTGATAAATAAAAATCTTGCTTGTAAAGACTGTTTTGGTTTGTGTTTATATATTGGTGAGTGTCCTGAATTGCCATGTTAATGGGATTCTTTCCTCTTACTGCATTGAATGCTTTGCTTGTTTCCTGATCAGGCCATTCTCAATATGGAGTGTTACTCAAGGACTCTTCATTAATTCACTGTGTGAACCCGGGGGCAAAGACTTTCCTTCTTCATTGAACTGTAACCCTCTTTTTTTTTTTTTTTTTATGTTCCTTCTTGCTTTGATATGCTGCTTTCAGTATGCAAGTTTAGGGTGAAATTATCAACACTCCTTATATATAATACCATGTTATAGCATCACAAAAAGTGTGTAGATTTATATGGGCTGATTGCTTGTTTTTTTTGTTATGAATACAAGTTTGTATTCATTTTGTTCACTGAGGTTAAGACATCTTCCACAGGAAGTGGTCCCTGGTGAGATCTCCAATAAGGTATTAGTTTAATTTTTTCAGTTTTAACACTGTGTACAAATGAGTTTGTTTTGTTACTGGTTAAACAAACAACTACTTGGCAACATGTTCTCTTCTTGTTTGTTTTGACTGTGGTTTATATAGTTTGTTACTGGTTAAACTCATTTTACGAAACACGTTCCATAAAAAAACTGGTACACCCGATGCGGGGAATCTTTAGATCTGCGCACCAGTCTGAACCAGAAGTTCCATTCTTTGAGCTGTTTGGTAAAACAGGAGGATATATATATATATATATATATATATATATATATATAAAAAAAAAATAGAGAGCTGAGTTATTGGAACTGAATTCACTACACCTGCTGGCAACCCCTTGTGTAATGTGTTTACTATATAGAGGACGCTGAGTTTGATGCAAGACTCGAGGAGGCACGTTCATATTATTAAACCTGCTCGCAGACTCTCTGGCGCCGTCACTCTGAGTGCTCTTTGAAACAGACTGGGTTTGTATTTATATTCATGTTGGGTTAATCAGAGATGTCTATCGGCGGCCCGTCTGTAGTACTACCGGAGATTTTAATTGCACAGTTTGTACCGCTCTGTGCAGCGCCGTCCCGTTTGTAACACGGTACGTGAACTGCAGTCTGCTAAACAAAACATCACAACAGCAGCAGCGCCATCTACTGGACAAAACCCAGATATACACATTAAACAATGATCCAGTTCAATATCTACTAAGCCTAAACAACAAACTATTAGCGAAGCCCCGAAAAAGAAAATATTATACAAAACAGTTTAAAATAAAATGTTTAATTGTTAATCTAACCATTTTTAGTTACTGTGGAACTACTTCTCTCAGTAGAAGGTGACACAAATAAAAATTATTAAAATAAGGTTTAAAGTCTTCTTTATTTACCAACAACAACACACTCCTAGACCCATTTAATAATAGCAATAATACACTCCAGAGTCTGTGTGTTATCATGAGATATATCACCACTTCCTGGGCAGTTGAAGAACTCGACTTCGTCTAGTGCCTCCCAACGCACCCAAGGCGTGGTGATATTACCTCATGATAACACACACACCCTGTCGTGTATTACTGCTTCATTAATGTAGTCATTAGGTTTATATGTCACATTCCTTTGTTGTCACTTGTATTGATTTAGATATTCGGGTTGGATACCTCGGAAGCCAGCGGAACTCCAGCGTTCCTCCGACAACCACTGATAACCACTCCCATGATGATCGGCGCTGCCATGACAACCCATGACATCACCCGCACACGTTACAACACGTCGAGTCATTTTTTGTAGCACAGTATTAACGTGTTATTGTTTTCACAAAATAACATCAATAAGATTATCAGATCACCTGCTAGTGTGTACTAAACAAAACCTCAAATATCAGTGAATTGATACAGAGACAAGCCGTGGCACCAGCAAGGGGTTCAAATGAAATTAATAAATAAATTACGACATGAAACAAAAACACATGTGGGTATATTTTAATCAAAAATCCATGCATCCATAATTCTGATTATTTATCTAAATAATCTCACAGCTAATTCTTTACAAATGATCAATTTTTATATTTCTCAGAGTGCTAATGTGGTGTTATAGTTTAACATATTAATGGATTTTAGAAATCATCTATGCTAGTCTGCCCCTCAAACAGTTTTAAATATAATTTAGATTTAAATGGCAGGTAGTATATTGTAGCGTGCAGGGGGAAGGCAGCAGTAGGGCTGGTTGGTGACGTAATCACACACAGAGACATAAGCCCGATATACGCTCCTTGCAAAGGAGCCGGCTCTTTTGTACAGCGGTATCGGCGCTATGCTTCAGTGCGAGAGGTCCCGGGTTCGCGCCCGCCCTCCGCCTGTGTGTGGATTTCCTCGCCCTGTGTGATGCGCCTGCCTGCGGGAACCGAGAACGCTACAATATAAATCAATTTCTAAAAAAGGTCGCATTTTGTAATTTAAATAGGCCTACGTATGAGCTACCAAAACGTATTTTTGTTTCATGTCGTTATTAATGTATTTACTTATTTATTTGGTTAAACTTTAATCCAGCCTTACATTTTAACTTCTTGAAGTTACCACAGCGTGTCTATATATGAATTACTGACGAGTAATATTTGTGATTTGATTACTCTAGCAGATGAACTGATAATGTATGGATGTTATTTTGTGAAAACAATACAATATTAAAAAAAGAAATACTACAACATTTAATTAATAAATAAATTATACACCAAACTGAAGCACATTTGTTTAGTCTTAATATCATAACAAATATACTTATTATAAATACACACTTCCTTTTATTTGTTGGAAAACGGTCTGGAACTGAAGTAAAGTATTTTTTTAATACAGTGTTATTTGAGTATTTAAAATATGGTTTTCTTCAAAATTAAAATGCCAGCAACGGTGTGTTAATTTAACGAAGCGCCTAACGCCGCTTGGAACGTTCGCATTTTTAAATCCTAACGGTCTCTGCTCAGCTGAGTGGAATGTTCACGAGCCGGTTGCCTAGCAGCGTCTCCCCCTCCTTCTCTGCCCCGCCCTCTCGCCCTCTCTCGTTGCTCCAGCTAGGAGTTCAAATTTAGCTTCGTTATATTAGCGCAACTCTTTACTAACTTTTACAAATTAGCTTATTAGGGGCTTCGTGTTTTTAAGATGGTTCAGGTGCAGTCCGGACAGACTGACTGGAGCATCATTACAGTATACCGCACTGCGCTCAGCTTTGTGTGGCGGCTGATACACAAAATAATGAACGACGGTTAAATAAATCACATGTATTGCTTTTTAATGCCAAATATGTACCTGGTATTCTAAGTATTATCTACAATTAATAATTCAGCTATATTTATATTGAGAATGTAATACAGTATTAAGACAGGGTCCAGTATTAGAGTTCCTTTAGCAGGCCAGCATTTTAAGCGCAATGATTCTCCCCTTGCTCTCCTCTCTGAGAGTTGCTGTAAGCTGTCTGTCCCACACCCCAGTTATTCCTGCAGACTTACATCAGTGTGTTTTAATGCCAGGCATTGTGGACCGACTTTATTAAAGCAAAATAAGTTATTCAACTGTGCGGTCCCCAGCCCGACTAGCTCTCCCTCCCACCCAGCCAAAAGGCGATGTTCAATCTTGGGAAGATCTTCGTAGGTTTGACCAATCATAGCCCAAGTCGCTACCAAGAATTGACCAGGAAAGAGCCAATCAGATTTCGCAGAGCTATCAAGAATGAAGTGACGGAATTATCCGGAGATTATTGAATCTTGAAGCCTTTTGGTTTATTTCGAAATACAATCATCTGAAGGTAAGAATTTTATTACAGTATTATTTTAATTGTCACTAGTACTGTACGTATAGTAACTAAAAAATTTTAAAATCCCAATAATAATATATGTTCGTATTACAAATGTCAGCTGTAGAAATGCGCGGATAGTAAACTCTATGTTTTGTAATATTATCAATAAAAATACACGATTGACATTTTTACAATAGGTGTCAGTTCTGAGTGTTAATAAAATCTAATATTTCCGACAGCTAGAAACTTGTTTGAGGGACTGTTTTATCCAAAGCGCAATTATATTTAATACATTTGTCCGTTATAATGGTGCTGTAATACTTGTATCCGGGACAACAGAAATCGTACCATGGTAAAATAAATAGTACCATATAGTACCGTGGTATAGTGTTGCATTATACTGTAGAAGAAAGGCTGATGGCAGCTCAACCTGACTGATACAAAGTAATCCATAAGCTGGTATCGCCCCAGAAGGTTCAACCATGTAAGTTCGAATTTGAATCAATGCTTATAAAAAGAATGATCTTATTATTATTATTTATTTCTTAGCAGACGCCCTTATCCAGGGCGACTTACAATTGTTACAAGATATCACATTATTTTTACATACAGTCACCCATTTATACAGTTGGGTTTTTACTGGAGCAATCTAGGTAAAGTACCTTGCTCAAGGGTACAGCAGCAGTGTCCCCTACCAGGGATTGAACCCACAACCCTCCGGTCAAGAGTCCAGAGCCCTAACCACTACTCCACACTGCTTCACATTATATCTACTTTATAGGTCTCCCTTTCAGTGCTAATTTCATTATCTATTACAAAGCATTTTTATAACTTATGGCATGATTTGAACTTGGGTGTTATATAATGAATGTTTTAGTATACACATATCAAATACTGGCATTATTATATTTGGAGGAAAACAGTCAGTTGATATAAATGACATGTGGTCCAGTTACCATACCAGGTACCTATTGATGTTGTTTTTCAGCTCTGATGACTGGTGCTGAACTGAGCAACCAAGAACTCCAGAAAAATCGTACCTTCTTATACTGGACCATGCAAATACACAGGTACAGTGAACTTGTTAAAGGATTATCAGTATTACCATTAAAAAATATAGGAATAAAGCTTCTAAATTATTAGCACAATTTTCTCTGAAATTCCACACATGTTTGATTTTTATAATCTTTCACAGATATTTATAAGGTGGCTGCATTTCTTAATTACAAATACACAATTTATTTATTTATTTTTTGCACGGGAACTAATTGATGTGGAGTATTTGTACAATCAGTTCTCCATAACTACGGTGCCATGATTGAGAGGTTGGAGGCTGGCTCTGATCTGTCTATTGAATTGGAGGAAGATGAGGGATTTGCTGACACCGAAGGGTTTCAGGAACTAACAATTCCTACACTGGAGACAGAGAACCTTCCTGCAGCTGTTTGTGTACAATTGCTCGTATCACGCTGCGATGTAGCCTATGAGAATTACTGACGCAATTCAAGGGGAATTAGCTCAAATGGTCGAGCGCTCGCTTAGCATGTGAAAAATAGAGGGATCGATGCCTGCATTTTCCAAAATGCTTTAGTGTATCTACATATTTAGTCCCAACACATTATGGAGATAAATACAAAGTGTGACAGTTCTTTGTAACAGAGACGCCCGCCCTACATGTGTATTTTAAAGCACAGTCTGCTAATTTGTAATATTCACCAGACTGAAAAACTGCAGTGCGCCCTCCATCGTATGCCTTCCGAGAAACACAAAGGGAGATTTTTTATAGTTTTTTAGTAATTGAAGAGTTTGTATTAATTTAGAATAAATATAAATGGCTTAAAGTTTGCTTTAATTTGTAACGTGTTTGTAATGAATTAGTGGTTTTTGTGTTTCACTTTTACCAATCATTGTACTGTATACTAGCTACTGTTGCATGTCCATGATTATGCTAATCAGTTTCCCATATGGTCTAGCAGTTAGGATTCCTGGTTTTCACCCAGGCGGCCCGGGTTCGACTCCCAGTATGGAAACGTCTTTGTTATTGTCATTTTGTTACAGAACTGTGGTCATGTGGAATGTGTTTTCATTATGATAATAAAGCTACAGTTACTTGAAATATATATATATATATATATATATATATATATATATATATATATATATATATATATATACACAGAATGATGCAAATGTATTTGACTCTATTCACATCCCCTCACATTTAAAATCCTGCACAGGTTGGGTTCCTCTCAACTCAGATTAAGGTTGATACTGTATAAATGCAGAACCAATCGTTCCAGATGGATGAGACCATTCATTTTTAAATACATGGAATTCGATTTTTCATTTGGTATTATTTGTATTGAGGCAGGGAGGCTGCAGTTGTTTCTAAGTGACAATGAATCTGGAATAACATTCTTTGGGTTCGTGTCATACGACTTTGTGTCATCAAAGCTGTTTCTGGTGACGTCCAGTGGATTATATTTGGAATCTTTGGTTCTGTCGTTCAGTATTTTCTCAAATAAGACAACAAATCAATTAATATGACATGTAGTTTTCTAGCTTGCTATTTATTAATTTATTTATACATTTATAATATAAACATGTATTCATTTATACATTTATTTATTTAAAAATGTTTATTTCTAAATGTATTTATTCCTCTATGCATTTGTTTAAATCATTTATTTATTTCTACCAAATAAATTATTCCTTTATTTATATTTAATTAAATGAGGAACTGCAATTAATCAGAGTTCAGGGATTTAGACAAGGAAGCTACATGCCACTCCTGTGTGCAATTCCATTCTATGGTATCGACCAAACAGGAAACTAGACATTTTCAAACAGGAAATCGAAAATTTCTAGAATCGAGCAGCACCTTCAGGTTTTCAGCGAAAGCTGGTCAGGCTTGGATGTAAGCTTAAATAATGAACGCATTTCAAGGTTGTGTGCTCTTCAAGAATGTCATGTTTCAAGTCCAAACCACTGTATTATTTTTTCCCTGCTGCGATATGTGCTGTTTTAAAACATAAATAATTTGTTTAATATAAATGGTGTGGATATCAAACTGCTTGCACACCCTGGTATGTTTTGACGTTGACCAACATGTGGAATCACATGATTGGTAGAGGTCCAGTTATTTAGCTTTTCTGTTTCAATAGTTGCTACACACCCTTAAAAAGAAGAAGAATAATTTCACCTTAGTTTGACGACTTATATCTCATTGTGTATAAGAGGTATGTACGTTTTTTTTCACATTTGAGGTAAGAAAGTTTCAGACTTTTGATACTGATACAGATGGTAATTCTAAGTGATTTAGTTTTGCCGCTGCAACATGGTAAAAACAGCTAAACTCTTTGAGCTGTATAGAGACTCAAACAAGTTATTCTAAGTTGTACGAGGAACTACCGTTCCTCTCTCTCTCTCTCTCTCTCTCTCTCTCTCTCTCTCTCTCTCTCTCTCTCTCTCTCTCTCTCTCTCTCTCTCTATATATATATATATATATATATTTATATATTGTTTCCAGCTAAACCGACACATGCACCAAAATGTGAGTGTAACAGATTATTTTGCTCCAGTTTCGGACTGCAAATGCATGTAATGAACTTCTCTTCCACTAGGCGTCGCTTAAAACACAAGAATCAACTGTTATTTGATAACTCCCGTTCCAAACACTACACACTTAACCCTTTGCGGTCCATTTATTAATTGCGCGTCAGGCACGCCAGGTCTAATTAATTTTCACACGCGCAGTTAATTTTATACGCGCTGTTTAAAAGTATTTTTTTTCACAGTCAAACGGGTTTAAATGGCCCTGCATATCAACAAAGCACTCACTAGGCATCTCCAGCCCAGCCCCACCCTTTCGTTTGCTATAGCGTTCACCTATGTAAGAAATAAATAATAATAATAATAATAGTCGTACATACCGATCGATCATCTCCGGATCACTCGTTTTATCACCAAACTCCTCAATAATGCGATCCAAGTCATTATTTTATTACTATAACATCTCAAAAAAGCTCTGCAAATGTCCGTGTTTTCTGTGCGCTGATTCAATCAGCCAACTTGTTTACTTACGTCCGCCCCCGTTATCTGATACCTGATACCATGTATGACTATTCATGAGATACGCCTTTTTTTTTTTCGACTTGTCTCAGCTCCTGTCGCTCCCACTCGGCAATTGAATGGTTTTCTCGGCTTTTCCGGAGAATAAACGACTAGACACCCGTTTATTGCATTGCTATAATGATGTCGGACCCAGTCCGACAAAGGACCTGTGAGGAATAATTGCAATGTCGGACCCAGTCCGACAATGGACCGCAAAGGGTTAAACTTAAGAGCACTTCTTGGCTGGAAGTGGCTGCTGTGCCAAGGAAGACAATTTGCATAGAAAAGACACTTTGCATTGGCAGCACATGCTTCAGTGCTCTGGGAGTGTTTATAGCCCTGTGAGTTTAACACTTCATGATTGAGAGCTGCCCTTCCTGGCAACAGAATCCACAACAACAATGACTTTCATCAGCATCTTCATCTGGGCACTTGTCATCTGCACTCAGGGTAAGAACCATTTAGAAGAAAAAACGTTTATGAAAAAAAAAAAAATGTTGGACAATATGTGTTGTCACGGGGCAAATTGAAAAAAAGCAAATTAAAAATGAATGAAATCTAATGTCTTTTCATAATTTAATTAAATAATTTACTATAATTTTCTATTTTATTGTCTATTATTTTCAGAATCCAGTGGACAGTATACTGTGACTCAGACTCCAGCAGTGAAATCTGTTCTCCCAGGAGACACAGTCACTCTGAGCTGTAAAGTCAGCAGCGCAGTGTACAGTGATAGCAATGGCAACTACCTAGCCTGGTACCAACAGAAACCTGGAGAAGCTCCCAAACTCCTGATCTACTTGGCAAGTACCCTTCAGTCTGGGATCCCAACTCGTTTCAGTGGCAGTGGATCTGGGACTGACTTCACTCTGACCATCAGTGGAGTCCAGGCTGAAGATGCAGGAGATTACTACTGTCAGAGTGAACACAGTGGTGTTGTGTTCACACAGTGCTACACACCCGTACAAAAACCTCCCTCAGCTGGACTGCACATCGACTGCACTGCTGCAGCTGAGACCTACTGCAGGTGCTGAGGGTGAAGGCAATGAAACGGGACCCGGCCTGTGGAGGAGCTCAACTGCACACAAACACACTGAGCTCAATAACAACAGACAGTTACATGTAGGTATGGATTCAATATTAGTCTATTTAAACAAACTGGTTTTGTTGTGACTACAGGGTCATCTAGTAATGTAGTGATGATACCATCTATTCTAAATTCTGAAACATCATTCAGTTATTCCAAGAATTGTAAAAATGTAACTCATGTTTTTCATATCTGATTCTCATATGAAGACGTCCATGAATCCTGGGCTGGGTTGCACCAGCTGTGTGTGAGTTCTTACTTATCTTAGTTAAAGCGTAAGTCTTACTAACTTTAATTTGACACATGACTACATTGACACTAGTTGCAGCAGGTAAGATAGTTCTAACACAAGGCTTAGTTGTTGTTTAAAATGTATCCATACCTTTGAGTGGGTGTAATCTATTCGTAGAATCACATTTCCAGACGGCTCGGCAGCTGTTGCTGCTTCTCTTTCATGCTGATTTTAACAGAGTTTTTCGGCGTCAGCATATCTTGCGAGGCCGCATACATCCTCTTGACAGTTAAGATATTGACATTGATGCCGTTTTAGACGAGAGAATATTCTGATCACTGATTATGTGTGTGTATATAATAGGTGAAATGTGAATACAAATAAAAATGTACTTACTGAAATGTACAATTCTTCATTCATATCACTGTCACATGTCATGTATATTTTGAACACATTCATAATATTCACTTGAATTCTCTACATCACAGACTCCCCACTAATTCAGTCTCATTCCAAATGAAAGAAAGCTGGTTTGTTCCAATCTTTCTCAAAACAACATGTCAATGCAAGAGCCATGTGTTTCTCAGTGAGCTGGGATTGCCATGGCAATGGAGTGTGATCAGTCACTAGGGTGAGGGGTAGGGCACTACATACCCTTTAATTCTCAATAGGATTGAAATAATGACACAAACACAAACATTATTGTCAGTTTAGACAGACACACAGATTAGACAGCAGTGATATACTGAGAGCTTTGACTGGGGGAAAAATAGAAGAAAACAGTAAAAGTGGCCCAACCCTATGAAGCCCCACTGGTGCTCACAGCTCAGATCTCATCTAACTGCCTGGGACAGGATTTGTATAAAGGAAGGTGCTTTGCATACCTGTGCCTGCCTCACTGCTCTACACAACAGCTAGAATAACTGCACTGCTCCATTGCTCAGGGTTTTTAAAGCTGACAGTTCAGCCCTTTCACAGTCACTGAGACACACAGAGAACATGGCTTCACTGGGGCTCCTCCTCTGCACACTGGCACTCTTTGCTCATGGTAAGAAATCCTCATTATTATGAATTATTATTAATATCAGCGCTTCCTCAGCACACAGTGGAATGCAGTTAATGGACGAGGCTGTTGACTCGGTGGGTTGATGTTCTGTGTTTTTATTTTCAGAATCCAGCGGTCAGATTGTCCTGACTCAGAGTCCCACAGTGGAGTCTGTCTCTATAGGAGGGAGTGTCACTCTGAACTGCAGATCCAGTAGCTCTGGTTTTACCAGCAGTCTAGCCTGGTATCTGCAGAAACCCGGAGGAGCTCCTAAACTCCTCTTCTCTTCACTGAATAGCCGAGTCTCTGGAGCTCCAGCTCCATTCACTGACAGCAGGTCAAGAACAAACTTCATGCTGACCATCAGTGGAGTCCAGGCTGAAGATGCAGGAGATTACTACTGTCAGCAGCACTATAGCTTCCATTCATTTGACCTCCGGAGACACACTGCAGATATTAACACTGACCACAAGAGGGAGCCAGACCATTAAAATAGGCAGCAGTTGCCTCCCCAGTCAGCCCAGTTCTCCCATTGTTAACACAAGGCTCCTCACACCCAATCATCTAAACACTACAGTGTGGTCTGTGTCTGGAGGAAGGAGCTGCTCACAGTGATGCATGCTGGGAAACACTGACTCTAAAATCTAAACATGTGCAGCTTCCACCCCTGACAGTGAATATTAAAGAATGTTAAAATGTCCCTTTAGCAGGCCAGCATTTTAAACACAATGATTCTCCCCTTGTTCTCCTCTCTGAGAGTTGCTGTAAGCTGTCTGTCCCACACCCCAGTTATTCCTGCAGACTCACATCAGTGTGTGTCAGCATAGAGGTTACAGCATGTCATTCCACCAGCATGGGAAGGGATTTCTGTTGCAATTCCACAGCCCAGCAGCACAGACTGCACTACACTCTGTGACCACAAGAGGGAGAGAGTAATTCCACAGCCCAGCAGCAGAGACTGCACTACACTCTGTGACCACAAGAGGGAGAGAATAATTCCACAGCCCAGCAGCACGCTGCTCATGTAGTGAGGATGTTCAGCAGGATTCCTGCTTCTTTTCTCAGTGAATAATTCATTCCACCCCAGATGTTCTCATCAATAATCTTTTTCCCCGGTGCTCTAGTGGTTAGGATTTATACCTCGTTTCCACTGCCGGCCGGGCTAGGGCTGGCTGGGCCAACACCATTTTGTTTCTGTGTTTTTATCAAATGTGGTCAAGTCCGGAGGTTCTATAGAGCGGCACTAGCAAGGAACGACAAGCATCTACAAAATATGACGTGCAGCTTTTATATACGAGAAAGAGAAAGCTACTGGTTAAAAAAAGCATTACATGTCATTTTTTTAAAAAATTATACTGTGTCTCTACTCGGCATGTAATAGGTTAAACGCTCAATCGCTAAACACATTCATACCGTTTATACTTGAATGGTAACGTATACTAATTTAAAAGTAAATATCCATACTCGTCTGTAATTTATTCGGTAATATAAACACCGGTCTGCAGCGCGGTGCGCAAGGGGGCTTTAAAAAAGAAAAAGTGACCTGCATCCCAGCATGCTGTGCGCCTGCAGAACTGCTGACTGTAAATCAGCTGCGAACAAGACTGACACCGGAACACGTCAGCGTGTTAAAAGCGTGACGTCATTGTTTTATTGTCATGCTATATGTATCCATAGTCCTAAAATAAACATCGCCCGAACAGGGACTTGAACCCTGGACCCTTAGATTAAAAGTTTGATGTTCTACCAACTGAGCTATCCAGGCTCTTTCACAGTGGCTGTACTTTGTTATCACAAGAGGAACATGAAAATCAATTGAATGACGTTGGAAAGGGGGGGGGATGAATCCTGGTTCATCTGAAGGAAGGTGTTCCTGTTCTTCTGTAGACAGATATTTGGAAAGCAAACGGAGCCGCTTCTCTGGATCATGTGTTGAATCGCTGGAGCTGTCCAGTGTACCCGCTGCTGACCCGCATCCCTTCATCTTCCACAGGGATAGATGAGGTGCTTGCGTGCCATTGTGGCTGTATATACAGTTATATAATGAATGTGGATATTAAAATTGAATTTAGATACATGGAAATAAACAATAAATGGAAAGAAACACTTTTAATGCCTGACATTGTGGACCGACTTTATTAAAGCAGAATAGGTTATTCAGCTGTGTTGGTTGGAATGCCTGGACTAAAACTAAACTGGCTCCAGTGGTGTCTGTAGGCTAGTCTATGCATCACTCCAAAATTAAATATGGCACAGTTTTGCAAATTAGCAGGTTGGACTGCTATTCGAGCAATGAGATGTGATTCAGAGGTTGTGGGTTCAAGTCCCACCAGAGTTGATTTTTTTTTGGGAGGGGGGGGGGGGGGGCTAGCTGTAAAAGTTTAAAGCATTATTTATTGTAAAGTGAAAGCTCTGTATACAGTGTGTTTGTAAGACTCATGTAAAAGAAGCAGCTTCCACCAAGATCAGAACCCTGATCACTGGACTCAGAGTCCACAGTGCTGACGATTACACCATGGCACCTCCCATACAGGGGCCTCATTGCAGGGACGCTCGTCAATTCAGCTTTTATTTGAAACGGTTTCTTAAGGATGAATTGTTTGATATTCGTTTACGCCTGGGCTTCTTAAGAATCTTATGGAGTTGCTTAGATGCCGTTTACTTATAAGTCTGTGATTTATAATGATACATATCCATAGTCACAGACGGGTCTTGATATCTTATTGAAGTAACATTTATTTGTAAAGGTAGCCTACGCCTTTCTTACCTTTGAAAATCTCAGTGACTCTTCCCCTGTATCTCAGTGCAAAAGGTGTGTATTAAAACTATCTGGAAGCAACTGGTTTAACTTGCTGGAGTGACTAAACTTAGGAGCTCTTCATAGAGGACACCACAGCTGAGACATTTGTTAGGTCATTGAGTCAAAGTGGCTCAAAGGGCTACATAAAACACTGTGTGCCTCTCAGCCAATTAAAACACTGAATTCATGTAGATTCCCAGCTGCTCAGTAAACATGTCTGAAATGGGCCAATACTGGACACATATTGGCAAACCTTTTCACCAGTTTTGGTGCAATGCTGACAGGCCAATTTGACTATATTGGCCCAATTGCGTGCTAAAATTTGATCGGTATTGTTTGCACATTGGCCCAGTGCTGGCAATCTGAATTGTCTTGGAACTGGCACATTAAGAAAAACCATTACTGTGTTTAAGTTGGTGCCATAATGGCCATTGCAGGGACTCTCGTCAATTTTCCTTTTATTTGAAACGGTTTCAATGTATTAAGGCTGGAGCTATCCTATTTAACAGGTGCTGAAACCACATCCGTTCATCTTCCAGGGACAGGTTTCCTGTGAGCCATTGTTTAAACTGCAAGCAGTGATACACACACACACACACACGCAGTGATACACACATACACACACACACACACACACACACTGACACACACACACGCAGTGATACACACACAGTGATACACACACACACACACACACTGACACACACACGCAGTGATACACACACACACTCACACACTGACACACACACGCAGTGATACACACACAGTGATACACACACACACACACACACTGACACACACACGCAGTGATACACACACACACTCACACACTGACACACACACACAAAGTGATACACACACAGTGACACACACACACACACAGTGATACACACACTCACACACTGACACACACACGCAGTGATACACACACACACTGACACACACACACGCAGTGATACACACACAGTGATACACACACACACACTGACACACACACGCAGTCACACACTGACACACACACACGCAGTGATACACACACACACACTGACACACACACGCAGTGATACACACACGCAGTCACACACTGACACACACACACGCAGTGATACACACACACACGCTGGCAGCACGAGAGGGAAGGGAGAGAGAGAGCGAGAGGAGGAGCAGAGCGAGGGTGCAACACGAGCAGTAATACCGGTGCAGCGTTTGAATTTTTATTGTTGTCAAGTCATTTTCATCAAGTCCCAAGTCAAGTCTCAAGTCAATTCGTTCACATCTCAAGTCTCAAGTTAATTCCTTCATGTCAATTCGTTCAAGTCTCAAGTCAATTCTTTCACATCTCAAGTCTCAAGTTAATTCCTTCAAGTCTCAATTCAATTCGTTGAAGTCTCAAGTCAAGTCTCGTCCCCCAAAAATGCGACTCGAGTCGGAGTCGAGTCCGAGTCCCGACTCGAGTGCACAGCTCTGCCTAAAGGGACCTCGCAGTAGAATTGAGGTTGTTCAGCACAAGAAAAAATATCAAGGCGACGGAACAAGCCTGCTTGCTGCTACAAAACCGGCGCTATACTAAACTTTACCGATGCCTTAGGAATAGACACCATTCATTTGTTCATGCTTTTACATATCAGCTAATTGCATTCCGCATTTACAGAAAATACATGATTATCGTGAACATTTGATAAAATGAAAAAATCAAAAAATTCCACTGACTCACACTGCTTTCACTTTCTACTATTTACTTCTCGCCCTTAGCTTGCGTCTCAATGCGTGATGACGTTTGTTTTGTTGACTCGGTTGCCATAGGAACGTTTAAAACTCCGCGACAAACTTTACTGAAATGCACAGCTGTACAGAACACACACCCTTAGGCATGTGCTGTCTATTCACGGGAACAGACTACTGAACCAGTTAGTTCAGATGATCGCTGGATACACAATAAACAATTTGACAATTTCCCAAATAAACCCGTTTGTGTTCAAACCTATGAGAGGTGGAATGTAACAAAAATGTGAACTGCAAAAGCCGGAGCGTCAAACATCAACGACAAAGTTCAACATTTGAATTGAAGTAACAGCTGTCAAATAGACAAAGCTCAACACTCGAAGATAATATGCCAAATTGAAAATGCTCAACACACTAATTGAATGAATTATACATAAAATAATGAATGTAATTAAGCTCAAAAATTGAAATGGGAACTTCAAATCTTAAATAAATTGATTACAATTCAAATTTCCAGCACGCCATCCGATTTGTGTTTAGTCTGTTCTAAATCAATACTGCGCGTTGTATTTCAGGTTAAGCGCTGTGCTTTCCATTTGCCACTTGGTCATTCTATTCCCCGGGACTGCCCCTGTCATGGCAAATCTGACATGCTAAAGAGATGCTTTGCACTGTTTCTTAAATCAAGTGGCCTCAAATAAATTGTCTACATTAATGTCTGCTTAGCCTACCTGTCAGTCTGGTGAAATTGTAAAAATGTGTAATTGACTTGTGGATGTTCACATCAGAACTCGAGCTGTCATTCTCGTCCCCTCAAACTGGCGCAGGCAACACATCTGCCTGGATTCCTGCATGATATAAATGTGTTTCTTCATTTGCGCGGCCTGCTTTTTATTATTCATTGGGGTTTGTTTACTACACGCCTCCATAGCTGAGCCTTTAATCAGACAGTCCTTGTCGGTGACAGTCCAGTTTGTTCCGCACGTACTTCTGCCAAACTTAAATTCAAAGTACAATCTTCTAAATGGGTTATTATTATTATTATTATTATTATTATTATTATTATTATTATTATTATTATTATTATTATTATTATTTATTTTAATTAACGTACTGGTTGAAAATTAGAGGACTAATATGAAAGAGGTGTGTGCATCAATTGCAGCTATTTAGCTCCCATTAGCACCTGAACCTCTTTATAAACCCATTGCGCACTAAGGAACACCAAACTCAACTACTGGCGGTTTTGTTTTTATTATTGTTTCTTTATAACGGAGAAAGAAGTTCACGGTCGGGGCTGCCTTGGATTTAATGATGCCGTGTTGTCTTAGATTTGGGTAATTGTTGATCTTTTCTCTACTTTAGAAACGTTCATTTTATTGTGTGTTTCTCACTTGCGTCTTTTGTTTCCAATGCAGAATAACATTGCTGTTAGCAGTGTTAGTCACTGAAGTTTGGACGCAGAACCCCCCTCTAGGTACGATAACTGTAGCTTCAGCAGAGCTGTCCTTTCAGATTCCTGTTCATTTGCCGGTTTTGTGTTTAAGTATCGTTGTCTTCTGCAGGCTCGGTGAGGACAGAATGTCAAGGGAGTGTTATGATGATGACGTTAGATAAGTCTTTTGTTGGAAAGTATTTTCGCATCAATGTGATTGGTGAGTGATCATTTTTCTTGAATAGAAAGCTTTTGATGTCTAAAGCCTGTTGACTCGTAATGTAATAACCTGAATTAAGTACAGAGTACTCCCGCGCTGTATGGCAGCAACCAGGCTTTGTTTTTGTAAGATGCAGGGTATGAAAGGCTCTTGCGTTGGCTTTAAAAGCATGTTGCTGTTCACACTAAATAGACCTATGCTGCTACAACCTTAGTCAGATTTGTTGACTGCAAGTGCGCAGAAATAGACATCAATTACTCTAAACCTACTGTTCCGAACGAGCGTATAATTCTACTAATATAAATAGTTATGACAATTTCAATAAGTAGATGGAACTGGATGGTGGGGGTGTTCACTTTGTTATATCTCTACCTTGCTTGATCACGCGTACAGTTTCTTAAAAGGCCAACCGAATTTGTTTCCATAGACAATAAGGGGGCGCTTGTGTCCCTCTCTCCAAGACTGGCCGCACAGTGTGGATATAGCTTAACCGTTGACTTCTTGGGAAATGCCAAGTTCCTTGCTTCTGTGCTGAGCTGCTTTGCTCAGAACACAGTGAGTCATCATTTTATTTCTTGTGAACTTATTTCTAATGGTGACATGCTGGGACTAACTTTAGCCTTTGTTTCCAGAATGATGAGACCTACAAGCTGACAGTACAAATCAGTGTTTTCTCAAACAGTGCTATGACTTCAGCTTCCTCCTATGTTCAGAGCATGACATGCCGCTATTCTCCATGGGCAGAGAGGGAGATTCTGTGTGAAAGAAACTACATGGAGGTAAGGGCTGTCAGGATGTGATAATGCTGTTCAGTATAACTTTTTGGGTTGTGTGGGTATTTTAATTGTCACTACAGAAGTGCTTCACTCATGACTAATGTGAATTCTCTTTTAGGTTTCTGTGAGAAGAGGTGTGCCACTTATTGAGCCAAACTTTGTTCAAGATGATCCTGATTGGTCCCTTGCATACCCTGAGGTAGAATCATGTGACTTTGCATTTGCTTCATTCACGTCCCCTTGGTCTTGCCTATTGAGGTCTACTCTACTGTCTCATCTAGAGGAAGCAAAATCTAACGGCCCCCTTAACTTTAACCTGTCTCCCAAGAGGGTGACCATATTGGAATTGTGTGACATTTTAAGGCATTGGCTTTGCATGCATGTATTCTGTGATTTCTTTGGTAAAATTTGATTGTGAAGAAGTTAAACCTTTCTTGTCAGTGTGTGTAAGCCTTGTATTTCAACCACTGAGGTAGTGGCTTCATATGTGCAGGGCTATAAACCCTTAATGCTAAATGTGTCCTGATTTACCTTTTTGAAGACTGCTGCATAGGTGCAATTTCAGGTATTGTCCTAAAGTTTGGTACACTGATATATTAAGGTCCAGTACAAATGAATGGCTGTAAACTCTGCCTGTATCGGATACAGACCACATGCAACTGCGTACGAAAACCTACGTGAAAGCATTTGAGGATTTACTCTGTTCCATTAGAGATGCCCGGTGAACCTAGAACTGTTTCAGTGATACGTTCTTAAACTTTCACCTTTTCATTTTTAGTTCCTGTTTATTAAACATGACATCTGTTATGACAAATCCTTTAGACTGGGGATGCTTTGTGTTCAAACCTCCTAATCTAATGAGATTTTCTTCTGCTAGGCAACTGCTGCTGACAACAGCATCTGGAAAATTGTGTTCCATCTCCCAGCAAATAGAAAGACCACTATGACTGTTGCTCAGGCCATGACAAACGGCTATGGCATAAACACTACACCAACTCGAATTCTGGTTAGAGCTGCATACAATTCCACAGAAAGCCAGCCTCAGGTGGTAAGTAGTCTAGGCTTCATTGTTCTCTAGTACAGTATATCCAGACTATGAAGGTAGACTACAGTCTTGCTTTTGTTTTAGTAAAAGTTCCCCCTCCCCTCCAACAGATCCAAACTGTACCAATGGCTGTGCTAAGGTCAACCACCTTTTATAAGCAAAGATGGATGGTCATGATGGTGGACACTGCAGTTACATGTCCTACTGGTGAGTAAGCTTATGGAGGGCAACGGTGCTCAAGAACTGTTCTAGGCTGAAGTGTGAATTTTCTATAACAAGTCTATGGTGTTCCTTTCTGTCAGATGGAACAGCCTTCACAGAACAGATGATTACATGGAGTGTTCCTCGTGTTCTGCCTCCTCTTGTTCCGACACCACAAATTACTACCCTTGATGTTCAAATGGGAGTTGATGGCCGCAAGCTTGACCCTGCAACAATTCATAATAGAGATTATAAACTGGATGTCGGTCCCCAGCTAATCATTGTAAAAATTCCTGTGGGAGCTGATGGTGGATATTACAAGGTATGTAGAAGTTCAACATCTTCTAAATCCTTCTCATTTTAAAGCTTTCCTCCTAAGATGCTTCTGTGCTTTCAGAGCCATGTATTGGACAACACCTATGTGATCTCTTACTCTATTGAACCAATGCTGGAGCATACCTGGCAAGATGGGCCTGAGAAGACCAAGTACACAGTACTTCATCCAATAACCACTCCGTTCATGCCTCGGCCACCAGTTGTCACAAACAGTATGTAGAACTTGTCCACATGCAGTAAATCAAAGGGATTTGTTGCAATGCTCCACTTCATATCCATTTTAACTGCATGCTTTAATTTCAGACACTGTTCCTAAAGCCAGAGTGTTTAATGTGACCCTGGGGACATTCCTGCCTGATGTGGAGCTAGTCAAAATTATAGTTGGACCAGAGACGTTAACTGTGCCAGAAGCCAACCTAAAAGGTTATAATGTCCAGGAGCATGTCTTTCCCAATGGATCCAAGACCTACACCCTCCAGGTGCCATTTGAGGACCCCAATGTGAAGCAAAAGGTAACATCCCACCTGTTCAACCATCCTATTGCCCTTTTGAAAACACTTGCTTGCGGTCTGACTTTGGGTTTAATCCTACAAACCCTTGCTTTTCTTTCAGGTAACTCCTCCAGACACCAGAACCTACATTCTGCCCCTGACCTACTTGCTGAATATAGTGCCAGAGAATACACCCTTTACTCATCCTGCTGTAGTCGAAGCCATTCTCCAAGACATCAGTAAGTGCCTGACTATTTGTGGTCTACAACTACCCTTTTCTGACCAATCCAGTCCATTACCCTGACAACTGCTCTTCCTCTTGCAGTTCCACCTACAGTAACTGGCTACTGTGATGGTGCTGCATTCTATACCATGGTAACATATGGCAACATGGGTCGCAACTGGATTCCTTTTGTGGGCTCAAGAGAGCTTGGTGGAAATCTGCTTGCCCTGTACAAGTATAATGCCAACTCTACCAATTTCTGGATGACTGTCCCATACAATTCAGTTGATGCCACATATGAAGTAAGTGATGAAACTTTAAAATGAGTTTAGCTGTTTTGGGTTCAACACATTACTGACCTGGTGTATTGTCTCCTGTAGGTGATCAGTTCTTCAGGCATCAGAAGCAGGCTTGACTTAACCTTGAAGGATATTGGGACTATGGTTGTGGTGGCTGACTTCTCCCTGTCCTGCAGTTTCCCTACAAAGGTGATTGGTAACTCTCCTGCAGACCAAGCATTCTTTAGAATAGCTGCTTTTTGAGATTGGCCAAAGGTTGCATGAATTGGTATTGAAGCTATAATCTGTTTCCTTAACCTGGATCCAAATGCTGTATTTCAGATTGCTTCACCAATGGAACTATGGCAGCTCTTGCTGTGAAAGTGGAATCTGTCCCCAGCTTGTCTCCAAGTCAACTAACTCTAAGGGATCCAAGTTGCCGGCCTCTTCAGTCTGATGCTATCAATGCGGTTTTCTACTTCAATGTCAACTCCTGTGGCACAACTAGAAGGGTTAGTATTGACACATTTAACCATATTTTGAGGAGGTTCAACCTAGACAAGCTGGCCACAACTCCTCTGGGTCAATCTGGGGAACCATGGTGACTGTTTCTCTTGGCTGAATTACTTACATGAATTGTGGACATCTGAAGGATGCCACCTTTGTATTGAACTGCTTGTCCAGTTGAGATAGGTGCTGTGACACATGACATGACTCTTGGTTATGGCATTGCATGTGCTGTCTATAGACCTTTTGGGTCAATTGCAGTGAACTGGAAGGAGCGTACTAACTGGGGATGATCCCCGTGGTTAGTACGTAGGATGGGACTAAACTAGTACATGAGTTGATACCAATTGTAGCTCAAGAGTCACCAGCTGTGTTAATGTGTATTTGCAACAAATCCAAAATAACTGCTGTTGCCATCCTAGAGGTTACTAAAACAATACCAAATTAGTCTAGCAGTTTCTGTAGACAGACTTGTGGTATCATATTAACTGAAACAAACATGAGCTCCCAAAAATTCATGACCAACGCTTTTTATTTTTAAATTGTGAATTTGATACTAAGTTAGTACACAGCTGGGGATGATCCTGAGTACCATATTAGCTAGTCTGCAACTTGGTATGCAGCTCCATACTAAATCTACAAGTTCATTGCAACCTGAGCCTTTGTCATTTTCTCTTCCAGTTTGACAACAACCTCCTGACTTAAGAGAATGAAGTGCTGTTCACATCTTACCGGTAAGGATTGCAATCAAATTGAGTATCCTTGTGGTTGAGCCTGAAACTCTCCTAACCCCATCTCCTCTTTCCAGGTTGAGAGTTGCCTGTCACTATCTGGTCAATGACACCAAGGTAGTACAGTTCTTGTACCAGAATAATCCTGCACCTGTAGTCCAGCCTGGCTTGGGGGACCTTGCGGTCATCATGCGGCTTGCATTGGGTATGACTTGGCAATTGAAATAATATAGATGCTCTAGTAGTGTGTTTCCGCCTATAAATTCTCCCTTTGTGTGTCTGCAGATTCAACCTACATCGACTTCTATGGAGCTCAGGATTACCCTGTTGTGAAGTACTTGCGAAGACCCTTGTATTTTGAGGTAGAGCTCCTGTACAGCAGGGATCCACAGGCTGAATTGTTTTTGGAGAACTGCTGGGCAACCTATTCTGCTGATGGGAACAGCTCTCCAAAGTGGGATGTTGTTGTGGACAGGTAAGATGCTGAATTATGATATTGTTGCTACAAAACCTAGGAATTGGAGCTGTGGCTGATGTGCGCCTGACCTACTTTCTCTTTCTAGCTGTGAGAACTCTGCAGATGAGTACTTGACCATCTTTCACCCAGTCTCCAGCAATGCAAGAGTGCTGTTCCCTTCCCATCTGAAGAGGTTTGAAGTGAAAATGTTTTCCTTCACAAGCGGCCAGGATGCACTGAAAGGACAGGTAAAGTGGAGTGTTGGGATGGGGGTCTTGCTTTGCAAGCAGCAGATCACTGTGCTCATATCTTTAGTGAGTTGGAATGAAAACATAACTGCACTTTTGCAAGAAACACTTACTATGATGCAATATATTTGTGTAAAGAGGATTTTCAATTCAGTAATCCCCATTGGATGATGGTACTGCCTAATCTATTGATGCAAGTTTTGCTTGACAGTGTACTGTTTTTTTTTTTTTTTTTTTTTCAGATTTACTTCCACTGCAGTGTTGTGATATGTGATTCAAACCGGCCATCAGACAGCCTCTGTAGCAGACGGTGCATTCCAGGAAAACAGAGGCTTGGTAAGAGCTCTGTCTGTGGGGGGGAGGGGGGACATTTTGCATGCATTTTTGTCCATTTGTTTTGATGGACTCCTCCTAATTCCTCCTGTAGGTCGCAGTGCTGAAGGGATGGATGGTGGTGCAGTAAAGGCATTTGTGTCTTCTGGCCCAATTGAGCTGAAGAGAGATGGATCCCTTCACTTTATGCCTAGAAGCGGTAATATGCATGATGTGAACTCAATTGCAGTTCAAGTAAAATATAACTATCTCTTTATGTTCCACTAACTATTTCTTTCTTCTTTTGCAGGCCAATTCAATGTGTGGTCCCTTCTGGGAGCTGCAATGGGTGTGTGTTCAGTGGTTGTCTGTGTAGCTGGAGTTGTATATTTCTGGAAAATGCCCAAAAGTGTGTATTGATAAATAAAAATCTTGCTTGTAAAGACTGTTTTGTGTTTTTTTTTTTTTTCTCGGTGGGTGCTTGACTAATTCTACACAGATAATATGTTCGCATATGTGTCAGAATGGCCATGTTAATGGGATTCTCCCCTCTTACTGCGTTGAATGCTTTGCTTGTTACCTGATCAGGCCATTCTCAATATGGTGTGTTATTCAAGGACCCTTCATTAATTCATTGTGAATCCAGGGTCAAAGACTTTCCTCCTCCATGGAGCTGCAACCCTATTTATATATTCCTTCTTGCTTTTGATATGCTACCTTCAGTATGCAAAGTTTTTATGGTGGAATTATCAATATATATAATTTATCATGTTCTAGCATCACAGAAAGTGTGTAGATTTATTTGGGTTGTTCATTTGTTTTTTTTTCTGTTATGAATGCAAGTTTTTATTTTGTTCACTGCGGTTTATACGTCTTTTACTGGAAGTGGTCCCTGGTGAGAGCTCCAAGTAAGGTATTAGTTTAGCTTTTCAGTTTTTAATACTGTGTGTACACATGAGTCTTAATTTATGAAGAATTGGTTAAACAAACCACTACTTCGCAACATGTTCTCCATGTTTGTTTTGACTCTGGTTTATATAGTCTGTTACTGGATAAACTCATTTTACGAAACACGTTCCATAACAAACTGGTACACCCGATGCGGGGAATCTTTAGATCCGCGCACCAGTCTGAACCAGAAGTTCCATTCTTTGAGCTGTTCGGTAAAACAGGAGGACTATATAAAATATATATTTAATATGCAAGAAAGAGAGGGCTGAGTTATTAGAGCTGAATTCACTACAGCCGCTAGCAACCCCTTGTGTAATGTGTTTATTATATAGAGGATGCTGAGTTTGATGAAAGGCACATTCATATTAAACCTGCTCGCAGACTCTCTGGCGCTGTCACTCTGAGTGCTCTTTGAAACAGTCTGGGTTTGTATCAATATTCATGTTGGGTTAATCAGAGATGACTATCGGCGGCCCGTCTGTAGTACTACCGGAGATTTTAATTGCACAGTTTGTACCGCTCTGTGCAGCGCCGTCCCGTTTGTAACACGGTACGTCAACTGCATTCTGCTAAACAAAACATCACAGCAGCAGCGCCATCTACTGGACAAAACCTAGACATACACATTGAAACAATGATCCACTTCAATATCTACAAAGCCTAAACAAGAAACTATTAGCGAAGCCCTGAAAAAGAAAATATTCTACAAAACAGTTTAAAATGAAATATTTAATTGTTAATCTAACCATTTTTAGTTACTGTAAAACTACTTCTCCCAGTGAAAGGTGACACAAATAAAAATTATTAAAGTAAGGTTTAAAGACTTTATTTGTCAACAACAACACACTCCTAGACCCATTTAATAATAGCATTAATACACTCCAGAGTCTGTGTGTTATCATGAGATATATCACCACTTCCTGGGCAGTTGAAGAACTCGACTTCGTCTAGTGCCTCCCAACGCACCCAAGGCGTGGTGATATTACCTCATGATAACACACACACCCTGTCGTGTGTTACTGCTTCATTAATGTAGTCATTAGGTTTATATGTCACATTCCTTTGTTGTCACTCTATTGATTTAGATATTCGGGTTGGATACCTCGGAAGCCAGCGGAACTCCAGCGTTTCCCCGACAACCACTGATAACCCTTCCCGTGATGATCGGCGCTGCCATGACAACCCATGACATCACCCGCACACGTTACAACACGTCGGCATTTTTTGTAGCACAGTATTAACGTGTTATTGTTTTCACAAAATAACATCAATAAGATTATCAGATCACCTGCTAGTGTGTACTAAACAAAACCTCAAATATCAGTGAATTGATACAGAGACAAGCCGTGGCACCAGCAAGGGGTTACAATGAAATTAATAAATAAATTACGACATGAAACAAAAATACATGTGGGTGTATTTTA
This sequence comes from Acipenser ruthenus, assembly GCF_902713425.1. Classification (NCBI taxonomy): domain Eukaryota; kingdom Metazoa; phylum Chordata; class Actinopteri; order Acipenseriformes; family Acipenseridae; genus Acipenser; species Acipenser ruthenus. The sequence goes on from NC_081220.1 coordinate 1,758,443, forward strand.
ATCAAAAATCCATGCATCCATAATTCTGATTATTTATCTAAATAATCTCACAGCTAATTATTTACAATGATCAATTTCTATATTTCTCGGAGTGCTAATGTGGTGTTATAGTTTAACATATTAATGTTTTTTAGAAATCATCTATGCTAGTCTGCCCCTCAAACAGTTTTAAATATAATTTAGATTTAAATGGCAGATAGTATATAAATCAATTTCTAAAACAGGTCGCATTTTGTAATTCAAATAGGCCTACGTATGAGCTACCAAAACGTATTTTTGTTTCATGTCGTTATTAATGTATTTACTTATTTATTTGGTTAAACTTTAATCCAGCCTTAAATTTTAACTACTTGAAGTTACCACAGCGTGTATGAATTACTGACGAGTAATATTTGTGATTTGATTACTCTAGCAGATGAACTGATAATGTATGGATGTTATTTTGTGAAAACAATACAATATTAAAAAAAGAAATACTACAACATTTAATAAATAAATAAATTATACACCAAACTGTAGCACATTTGTTTAGTCTTAATATCATAACAAATATTCTTATTATAAATACGCACTTCCTTTTATTTGTTGGAAAACGGTCTGGAACTGAAGTAAAGTATTTTTTTTTTAATACAGTGCTATCTGAGTATTTAAAATATATTTTTCTTCAAAATTAAAATGCCAGCAATGGTGTGTTAATTTAACGAAGCGCCTAACGCCGCTCGGAACGTTCGCATTTTTAAATCCTAACGGTCTCTGCTCAGCTGAGTGGAATGTTCACGAGCCGGTTGCCTAGCAGCGTCTCCCCCTCCTTCTCTGCCCCGCCCTCTCGCCCTCTCTCGTTGCTCCAGCTAGGAGTTCAAATTTAGCTTCGTTATATTAGCGCAATTCTTTGCTAACTTTTACAAATTAGTTTATTAGTTTTTAAGATGGTTCAGCTGCAGTCCGGGCAGACTGACTGCAGCATCATTACAGTATACCGCACTGCGCTCAGCTTCGTGTGGCGGCTGATACACAAAATAATTAACGACTGTTAAATAAATCGCATGTATTGCTTTATAATGCTAAATACACTATGTAACACAATTTTTGTTCCTGGGTAGTAAGTGTTATTTCCTAATTGCTTATGCCTCAAAAGTATAGAAAATGGCTATTATTCCCCACAAACTTTGCTTTTGTGACCAGGACAGTGATATTTTGAAATTTACTTATTTCCAATGAGAAAACAGGCGAATTTGTGTCTTTTCGTTCACATAAAGTCAGAAAAAAACAACATATGAATCCAAATTAACATGTATTTATACTAAAGTAATACAAAAATGACTACAAAAGATTTAGAAGTGAGTAGTTTTTCGAGATTTACGATTATATTGTAAATCACTTTCACGAATCAGCCCCCAAATGCAGTCTCCCATCATGTTCTCATTATACTGTCCTTGGTAGCAGCGTTCAAAGTCCAGTATATCCTGGTGGAAGTGCTCGCCTTGCTCCTCCGAGTACGCTCCCATGTTCTCCTTGAATTTATCAAGATGAGCATCAAGGATATGGACTTTGAGGGACATCCTACAGCCCATTGTGCCGTAGTTCTTCACCAGAGTCTCAACCAGCTCCACATAGTTTTCAGCCTTGTGATTTCCCAGGAAGCCCCGAACCACTGGGACAAAGCTGTTCCAAGCCGCTTTCTCCTTACTAGTGAGCTTCTTGGGGAATTCATTGCACTCCAGGATCTTCTTTATCTGTGGTCCGACGAAGACACCGGCTTTGACCTTTGCCTCAGACAGCTTAGGGAAGAAGTCTTGAAGGTACTTGAAGGCTGCCGACTCCTTATCTAGAGCTCTGACAAATTGTTTCATAAGGCCCAATTTGATGTGCAGTGGTGGCATCAGCACCTTCCGGGGGTCCACCAGTGGCTCCCACTTGACGTTGTTCCTCCCCACAGAGAACTCGGTCCGCTGTGGCCAGTCCCGCCTGTGGTAGTGCGCCTTGGTGTCCCTGCTGTCGCACAGGCAAAGATAGCAGGGAAACTTGGTAAAACCGCCTTGGAGACCCATCAGGAATGCCACCATTTTGAAGTCTCAAAATGCGTCTGCCGGATGCTTGCAGCCTCTTGATGCCATCTCAGAAAAATGCAGATATGTATCCACTTTGGCAGCTGGAACTAAACTGAACTGGTGGGCTTAAGGCCCCTGTATTTATACTACTATTTATATTACTGGAAAGTTCTAGAAAGTTCTAGAAGTTACTCCGAGTTTACTCAGCACTGAATCTATCTGGAATGTTCTGGAAAATAGGTAAATTTCAAAATATCACTGTCCTGGTCACAAAAGCAAAGTTTGTGGGGAATAATAGCCATTTTCTATACTTTTGAGGCATAAGCAATTAGGAAATAACACTTACTATCCAGGAACCAAAAAAAAAAAAAAAAATTGTTACACAGTGATATGTATTTGGTATTCTAAGTATTATCTACAATTAATAATCCAGCTCTATTCATATTCAGAATGTAATACAGTATTAAGACAGGGTCCAGTATTAGAAATAAATAAACACGCTTTAAGAGAAACAGCAGTGATGTTTATTGACCATTCCCATACATTCTCTATATGTTTCTACATTGTGGTTGCACAGGGACAAGGGACTCAGTGATGTTAAAAAAAAAAAAAAAAATAGAGCCCACAATTAACCAATATAGAAAGGAAGGGGGGAGAAATGTATTGCCTGTGTGCAGTACCTTACACTTTTCTCTATTAAATGTCATTTGCCATGTGTCTGCCCAGTTCTGAATGCTGTCTAGATCATTTTGAATGACTTCTGCTGCAGCAACAGTGTTTGCCACTCCTCCTATTTGGAACTGCAAACACAAGTCAAAAAGGAAGTTAGAAAGGCCAAGAGAGTTAGATACAAATGAACATTGCTTAGGGGGCTAAAACCAATACCAAAATGTTTTTCCAATATTATAACAGGAAGAGAACATTCAAAGAGGAGGTTAAATGTCTAAGAGATACAAATGGCAAAATCATAGACAAAGAAAAAAAAATAGCAAATATATTAAATGATTACTTTTCACAAGTTTTTACAAAGGAGGATACGGACAACATGCCCCACATGTCGACCTGTATTTTAAATAACTTTAGCATAACAGAGGCAGAAGTGTTAAAGAGACTAGGGGCTCTTAAAATAAACAAATCCCCTGGGCCGGATAAGATCCTCCCAGTAGAACTCAAAGACATGAAACAAGTTATTTACAAATCGCTAACCAAGATCATACAACAATCTCGTGACACAGGGGATGTAGTGACAGACTGGAGAATTGCAAACGTAATACCAATCCACAAAAAGGGAGACAAAACTGAACCAGGTAACTACAGACCAATAAGCCTATTATGTAAACATATGGAAACTATAATAAGATCCAAAATGGAAAATGACCTATATGGTAACAGTATGCTGGGAGACAGTCAGCATGGCTTTAGGAAAGGGAGATCGTGTCTAACTAACCTGGTTGATTTTTTTGAGGATGCAACATTGACAATGGATAATTGCAAAGCATACGACATGGTTTATCTAGATTTCCAGAAAGCTTTTGACAAAGTCCAGCATAAAAGATTAATTCTCATACTGAATTCAGTAGGGATTCAAGGAAATGCATGCACATGGATTAGGGAGTGTTTAACCTGTAGAAAACAGAAAGTACTGATTAGAGGAGAAAACTCAAAATGGAGCGAGGTAACCAGTGGTGTACCACAGGGATCAGTATTAGGTCCTCTGCTATTCCTAATCTACATTAATGTGAAATAAACCACTCCAAAATGAGACTGATGCTAATAGCTTTATTGCTGAAAAAGCTTTACAGAAAGAGAGAGGCTTTTACCCAGTTTCATGTAACAGCAGATAGTGTTTTTTTGGCAGGACAGCATTTATACTGGTCAACAGTTTGAGCATTTGTTGCCATGAATGCAAATAAAGAGATTTTAAAATAAGTGAGAGATGAAGAAAATCTCTATATAAACACAATGTTTTTGTCAGTCTGTGAACAAGGCCTGTCATGGTACACTTGTGACATCACAGGGTGGCTGTGAGGAGCTGAGAGACGAAAGGAGTCTACTGGTCAAACCTGACTCGGTGCAGTGATTATGAGCTGGGGCAAATCAATCAAGCACGCTCTCCAAGTAACGCTTTGTATATGTGCCCATGTGCAGCTGTGTTTCTATTCAAACATGTGTGAGCATGTGATCTCACTGAGAATCTGAGACTACATGTTAAATAAGGACACCTTTCCATACAATGTAAAGAGCTGCTTCATGAGAGGCAGGGAATCACCCAATAGAAAAACAATGTTTTCTCTATTATATATCCTTGAAGAGATTGACCAAATGCACAACAGGGAGCAGCTGTTTTAAACAAACTGGGAATGGCCTGATAGAAATAAGTATGGGTCTGTAGCTGTGTGTGGGTAGAGGGACCACAACAGAAAGGATACAGCCATGCTACAAAAGAAGGTTGCTGGTGTGTTTAAGCTTTGCTTGCAGGTCTGCTGTCAGGTAAACTCCAGCACTGTGATCCCTGGGCGCTGCTGCTTTTCAGTAGTGCTGGCATCGCCTGCAGCGGTAGGTACGCCAGTCTGAAACCAATTGAAAACATTATCAGCAACCTGGGCAGAAAAGCTATTGTTCTGATCCATACCCTACAGAGCATTGCACAGCTAGGTAATGAGACTGTGGGTGGTAATGGTCAGCATTGTCTAATAATATAGACAATCAGTGTCACACTGAGCTGCAGAATTGAACTCCCTCCCATGTGTAGATAGCAACCTCCACACTCTTTGTATTGCACTCATTTGAATTACAAATTTGAGTAAAGCTTTGTGTAATTCAGCATGCAATTTCACAATCCCAAAGGGCATGGAATCAACTGCTAAACTGTGGAGCCACCACAACCTCTCAATACAATCCTATCAATAAAAGACACGGAAACCCTCTATACTAGTTCAAATGCCAAACATGCTTCTGAGGTTTTATTCAGAGCAATCCTAGATCAAAGCTCCTCTGTTTTGACCCCTGATTTTATATTTTATTTCACTGAAATGACAAAAGTTCCACAGGAGATTGAGGTCAGTGGACCCTTCTTCTCAACTCAAAGCCAACCCTGACATAATGACCTCCCACAGAGAACTACTGTACGCACACCATAAAACAGCAGCAATCCCATTCATCAGATCTCCTGGGATTATTTGTGGAGTTGGTTACTCCAGCATGAGATCATACACATGTAATAAGTTTAAGTATACATTTCTTGATTGCAGGAGGCAGGTTAGACTTTCCTCTTTCCAATAAGTTATGAATGACCTCAATCGATCAATAGTTTGAGACAATGCAGTTGAAAGATGAATCATAAACTCGTCTTGATATTTCCAGTTGAAGGATTATGATGGATGGCATCTGTTATAAAACTTATTCCAACAATTCTGTGTCTCTCTTGGAGTTCCATCCATATTTGACCTGGTCGACCTCATGTTCTAAACTGATATGGAATGACACTTGGTTTTCTATTTCAAATTGTTCTAATATATCCCACAACCAATGTATACAGAAATAATAAGGCATACTCACAGCGAGCGCAGCGGTACCCATGACGGTAGTAGAAATAGTAGTGATAGTGATGAGCTACACAAAAAAAGAAAAGAAAATTAGGAACAGTCTATTTTTAACACAGAGCTTCTTAAACCCACTGCCTTCCACACTGTAGCCCAGAACTCAACCCCCTGAGCTACTCAGGGACAGTGGCCAAGTGGTTAAAGAAAAGGGCTTGATACCAGGAGGTTCACATCCCGGCTCAGCCACTCACTCACTGTGTGTGACCCTGAGCAAGTCAAAACGTAAAACTGGGGTCGTATTGTAAGTGACTGCAGCAGCAGTTGTTGATGCATAGTACACCCCCTAGTCTCGAAGGCACTTTGGAGAAAAGCGACTGCTAAAGACTAATGAATAAAAAGTAATACTCAGATCCACAAGCATGCACATTGCCTTCCACTGCAGGGCACCACTTTCTCTAACCACTGAGCTGTCAAACCCATTAACTCCTATACTAAAGCCCAGCACTAACCACTGAGCTAGTCAAAACCACTACACAACACTGCAGCCCAGCACTCTAGTCATTGAATTGCTCAAACCCACTACCTTCCACACTGCAGCTCTGCACTCTAGTCATTGAACTGCTCAAACCCACTACCTTCCACACTGCAGCTCTGCACTCTAGCCACTGTGTCACTGAAGCCTCTCAGCAAAGCTACACTGATAAACAATTTGTGCCCTGATTGAAAATAATAAATAAAACCCACTGATTGCTGCATCAAATAAAGTAGAATCCATTTACTTACCATAGTAGCATCTGTACCTTACTGTGAAAGATAAAAGTGATATATTGAGTTCAGTCCATTTGAAGTCACTGCAGTGGCTGCTTTATACAAGAATGGGGCCTCAGTAGTGTATTAGAGAGCTATATATTTCAAAGGAGTGTCTCTCTATTTGTACATTTCTATTATTGGCAAAATCCAAAGCCAGGGCTCCTTCTTTATATCCCCTCCCACAGGATACAGAACACCTCACTATGTGAGTATGTATTAAATGAAGATGTCATTTCTTATTAAGAGCAGCTCATTCATACTATTATACAATAATACCCCATTCCATATTCTCAACATCAGCTGCAGGAGGCCCCATTGTTAACATGTATTCATTTCTTGTGAAGCGCACAGTACATGTGTATTGTATTGTAGTGTACAGTCACATTTTTATTAAAATATCAGATTCACACTTACCACGAGCACAGATGCTGTAATCTGGAAATGAAATAAACACACACCATTAAATACAATTTAAATATATATATATATACAATTCATTTCTACATATTAATGTACCATAATTAAATAAAATACTTACAACAGTAAGCTGTTCCAAAGAAAAAGAAAAACAGAAACAGTGGTTATTGGATTTAATAGTTCACTTTATATTCATGTTTGTGTTCCATTTACTGGAATGTTTTCTGTTCCTCTGAGAATATCAGTTGATTCTGATAGCTGTTACAGGCTTAATGAAGACACCAAGGGGCTCATTTCAAAGTGTTTCCTCCAGTCTGTCCACAACTATGAAACCACTCCATGGTAGAATATGCTGTAATACTGAAGAGTTTCTCAATGTCTTCAATCAATTGACCTGCAGTCTACAATCCATGCAGTTCACCCAAACCAGGAGCCAGCTCCAGAGAGACACACACTTACTTCTGTAGTATCTTTTGGACAGGGCATCCTTCTTCACTACTATGGACTGTGTCAGGACCACTTCAGAATCCACTTCAGGAGACAGAAAGCATGTGAAGATCATTAAACAAACAGTAGGTTGCATCCCTTCTATTTAAACACAGACCATGTTGAGGAACTCTCCAAATTTGGATTAGGATTTCAATGTACATTAAAGAAGATTGCTGAACAGTAAGGAGCTTCAGATTTCATTTTGTCAGAGTGTGTGTTACGATGCTTTCCCCTGAGTTCAGGAGCTGCTCTTCAGTTCTAGTTGCCTGTCTTAGATATATGTACATAATGTAGGCTGGATCAGTCAAAGTGTCTTTATAGAAGAGCCAGTGACTGGATCACGCTTCCTTCTGCTTTCAGTTCACTGCTATGCACTAGATGGTGATGGCACTTACTAACAGAAAGATATTTCAGTCTGCATTACATATGAAAAGAATCACACAGACTTATGCACAAAACAACTGTGGTCAACTATGAAAGGTGCTATATAAAATAAACATTGATTGATAAAAAGGTAAGGGAACAGGACAACCTTTTAGTCAAGTTATTATATCTCAGTTGGGCGATCCTTCTTACTGACATTTAAGGAGATCAATTAATACAATATGTCTTATTAAAGGTGCTGCATCAACACATTTAAATTCACATGTTAAATGCAAACAGGTGAAATATTTTCAAAGTGTATATCCCTCAAGCTTTGTGTTTTCCTCTTCCGCGTCAGTGTGACAGACAGACAGACAGACAGACAGACAGATAGAAACACACTCAACAGAAGAAGCTATAGGCCATCTGTACTCACTGTCAGCTCTTTTCTCCATCATATTGTCTCCTATCAGGTAAAACAGAAATAGGTTTATACAGTTAGACGTACATTAGGAAACACATATGGGCACTTTGTGTTAGCGCCAGTAGAGAAACAGCAGCTAAATGTGCTCAGATTCACTGGGGTTTGGCCTTAAGTCGATCATCTGTAATTCACAATGTGTTCCTCTTGAAGGTTTAACGTTGTACCCACACACTACCCAGATGTGCTTTTCAAAGGACTCACCCAACTCCCGCTCTCCTTTGAGTCCATCACTGTCCAGTTCAGCATCACTGTCGCCTGAATCCTCTGCCTCTGGAACACGGAGAAGAGAGCTTCATGAAGCAATGAAGGAGTCCCTCGACTGCAGAGCACAACTTCATAGGACACTCAACACAGGGAGGCAGAGAGTTCCCCATTACATTGTAATGCAGAGCTGTGAGGTTTAACCATGAGATTTCTGGATTACAGTAGCCATGGATGTTATGCATGATTAGTGATTAGTCAGGTTGGGTTTCTAAACAAATTGTGTGGTCTGTCCAGGACTGTGCTTTTTTGTCATTGCTTAACTTAAATCCTGCAAATAAGAAACTTTCTTTCTCTCTTTCTTTCTTTCTTTCTTTCTTTCATTCTCTTTCTTTCTTTCTCTCTCTCTTTCTTTCTTTCTTTCTCTCTTTCTTTCTTTCTTTCTTTCCTTACCCAGCGCTCTCGCGTTCTCCAGTGCTCCTTCCTGCTCCTCTGAGTCTTCCAAAGTGTTGCTGAGATCTGTAGACACAGGCTGTGGTTACATTTTTAATGAGAGCAGTCCTGTGTTGTATCCAGTGCTATGAAAGGAATGACAGCATGGAATGGAGAATGCAAACGGACCGATTAGGAAAACTGGGATTTTTTTTAATTTTATTAAGATTTTTGTATTTGTATTGAAACATGTAATTATGGTCATAAAATTCTGCACTTTTGTTAATAACTGCAACAGTGTAGAATAGTTGAATTAATATTATATAAATAAACCACTTTAAGTGCAACATATTATATAAGGAAAGGAATTTTAATAAATCAACTTGCGGTAAACAGTTTGCATTTTTAATATCTCTTAAATAAATTATTATATTAAATCTGCTGTATAAAAAGTGGTTTGAATATTAAGAGCAGGTCTATATGTTTCAAGGATATGTATATTTTGTGAAAAAGGTAAATCAAACTGAATGAACATTTTAAAATCTCAGTGTATTTTATTCACACCCTGCAATGGTTTATTGAAGAGATGAGCAGGAGGCAAGATCGACTCGAAGGGAAATTTCAAATGCAAACCTTGATTTGTTTTTTCCCCCCCAATATATTTAAATATTTACTGTTTATGACTGTTTCATTTCTAATAAGTTCTTATAAATGATAAGAAATGACAAGTTGATTTGGTTATTCACGTGGATAAGCCACAGCTGCATTTTACAGTACCAGGGAATCCTTCTGGTCTGAAGCAGCCTCTTAATAAGGGGTAATAAGGGGTCCCCATGGTGGGAGGTGGTTGATGCAACACATGGGAGTTTTCAAGTTCTCTAAATGCTGTGTCTTATTCTAGTGGAGTACAGGCTCATCAAATCAAACCCCAAGACAAGTAGACAAACCTCTGTGTTGAGAATATAGGATTGAGTTCTGGAAGAATGGATCTTACCCAGTTCTCTCTTGCTGGCCTGGTAATCATCATCTCCCAGCTCTTTGGAGTCCTCAAGGAGGCTCCTTGCATCTGCACACAGAAGAAATGGAGGGGGAAATCATTCTTTTAAATGGCAATGTACAAATTAAGAACAAAGAAGGATATTCTTATGGTAAGTTGATTATTCAATAGTGCAGCATTGAGGAAAAGCCTGCCTTCTCCACTGTTATCTCATGGAAGACTGTCTGCTATCTCCCTACCCTTCTGTTATTCTGATGAAAGTCAGTCAATGCCATCTCTTCCCCCATTTATTTTAGGTTGAAGGCAATCAATGCAATCCCTCCCTCCCTCCCCATGTTACTCAGGAGAAAGGCAGTCTTACCAGCCCCTGACAGAAGCCATGCTGTCAGGACCGAGAGGAGAATGGCTCTTGTAGTCCAGGGTTTCATCTTGACAAGGTGCTGATGCTGCTTTTCCACTCTTCAGCTGCTCTGGTCCCTCCACCCTGCTCTGTTTTATACCCTCTCCCAGGCAAATGCACTCCTTCACCACTAAACCCTCATCAAGGACCCTTTCTTTCTCTACACTGTGATACTGTGTGATGCCCTCCTCTTCCAAATTTCCATACTTCACTTGAAAACTATTTCCTCTATACCCTATGATCCAAATCTATTGACAGTGTCAGTGATCTCCATTGTTCTCTTAACACAGAGCAGGATCAGTGCTGGGATCAGCAGGTGCAGACAGGTGGCCCCATATACAGTATTAAAGGCAATAGAATGATTAGTTATCAGTCATGCAAAATGAAGCATTCTCTGGAATTTCATATCTACAGTACAGTACTGCAAACACCTGGCTCACAAACATGTTCATTATACCAGGTGTTGTGGTTGAGCTGCTTCTTTCATTAGCAAATCAGTCAGCTGCTGTACGGTGTGGAGAGCATGTTTCTTATTGAAACATTTCACAATTGTATTACTAAGTCTCTTTTTAGTAGGAAAAAAGTAGGATTGAAATACCCAGTGGGTGTGAGAGAAAGACCTTGGTGTTGTGATAGACTCATTTCTACCAGCAACGGGGAAGCAATCATAAAGGTGAAGACTAATCCCAGGGCTTAAAGTTAACCCAAACTAATACCTCAAGCATAGCACTGACACCAGGGCCAGAGGACACTCCTGGAAATTAAGTGTGGATAGCCATAGGACAGAGGGTAGGAGACACCTTCTCACACAGTGTGGTGGGGGGATGGAATGGGTTACCAAGTCATGTTGTTAGGGCTGGGATCCTTTAAGACCCGACTTAACAGGTTTGAGATCAATCAGCTGCTGCACTGATGGGCCGAATGTCCTCCCTGGTTCTGTGTTCTGAATTCTGGATCTCCAGTGTGCTGGCATTGATTGGTAACTCCTCTCCAGAGTCAGTTGTTTTCCTTGTACACTCAACCAACCCTAAATATGTTGAGAGAACAGTTGAGGGAACTAAATCTATTCAGTCTGGAACAAAAAAAAAGACTAGAGGAGACTAAAGGTTTTAAAAAGTTGAAGTTAACTGTAGTCACTCTTTCAAGCACAGCAGAGAGACCAGTACTAGAGAGAGAGGGGAGTATTCAGCACATCGGGAGCAGAAATCACCTTGTTAAGAAGCAATGGTATGCAGCCCATTAACGTGCTAAAAGCTCTCTGGTGCACCCTGCTGGACACAGTATTGATTTTCCACTTCAAGCTGCCCGCATGATAACTGTGGTATACTGTGCTGCGTCTTGAGGTACCGCAGATTCACCATGGTATCAGGGAAGATTCCACACAACACACTGCAAGAGGCTGAGCAATGCAGGAGGAAAAAGAGAAACTTGCACTCCTAATAACAATCTATTTAATATATTACTAATGTGATGTAACACAATCAGAATGCTCAACAACATGATGAACACAGATTTTGGTGAGTTTTTGATCTGAACAAATTGTGATTAGGGGTGACCAGATTTATCAAGCGACTTCTGTTTTCAGTTAATATTTCTGTATTTAGTCAAATGCACTCCTATTGTTTAGTTGTCCCCAAGTGTCTGCATTTCTGAGAATGTTCTCTAGTCCTGTAAGAGTCTGCAACTGACTTAACTTCTTCACACTAAGTGCAGGGATAGGATTATACACCTATGTGAATGTTATGGTGTCTTTTAAGGTGTCCTAACTGGTTGAATCTCTTCCCACAAACAGCACAGTGATAAGGTTTCTCTCCTGTGTGAATGCGCTGGTGCCTTTTAAGGGATCCTAAGTCACTGAATCTCCTCCCACAAACAGAACAGTGATAAGGTTTCTCTCCTGTGTGAATGCGCTGGTGGATTTTAAGGTTTCCTAAATTACTTAATCTCTTCCCACACTCAGTACAGTGATAAGGTTTCTCTCTTATGTGAATGCGCTGGTGTGAATGAAGATTTCCTAACTGTGTGAAACTCTTATCACTGGTCTGTATGTGGGAAGGTTTCTCTCCTGTGTGAATGCGCTGGTGTCTTTTAAGCAGTGATATATGATTGAAACTCTTCCCACAATCAGCCCAGGAAAACGTAGTCCCTCCTGTGGGATTTCCCTTGTGAGTTTCAGGAGCGTCTAATTGACAGGAACTCTTCCCACCTTTAATAGAATGAGGTAAGGTCATCAAGTTGCCCTGGGTTTCAGAATTGTTAAAACATACAGAATGTGCCGTCTCTGTACCCTCCACAGTAAGTGGGTGTCTGTCTTGTAAAGAAGGGATTGTAACTGAGTGAGTTCTCAATGTCTTCACATTTTCTTCTTGGGGTGTCGTTTCTCTGTGTTTCTTGCACTGTGGTTTGCCTCTAGAAGAGTTTTTGCACTGAGGTGATAGAGCAGAGTCGTGTTCTCCTTCATCTACTTTAGAAGCTAAAGAAAGAAAGAGAAGAGAGACAAAGGTTACTGTACAGCATTCTTCCACATGCACTGTTCTGAACACAAGCGAATGAGCAGTTCAGTGATTGGTTGCTTGAGATGAGGCGGATTCATTTACCAGTTAGTGTCCCGCAAGTTTCAGTTACAGCAAGAATAAATATCAACATGTCAGCCAAGTGGAAAATGAAAAACATGCTTTTTTTTAATGTTTAAAATGGAATATTTTAAATCGAGCCAACAGAGCATCATGAAAAATCCTATTTAGTACCTGCATTTTGATAGTACTGCAATTTATCTAATATTTAATTTGTTTTTTGATAATTAATAATTCATATAGAAATTCCATTTGCAATCCCACACACTGCACCGTGTCTTTTTATTCTAGCTGTATTGAAGACACATGACATGCAGAACTATGTAGGGCTGGAGTGGTTTGGTTTTTCCACAACTCATTTTTTATAAATCAAACTTTCTTGTGTAAAATATCTGTAGAGCAAAGATACAGTAAAACTACGATTCCCAGAATCCCCTCCCAGCTGAAACTGATTTGCTGGTCTGCTGTACAGAACACCTCCACACACGTACTTACTGTACTGTGACAATAATAACACAGCAATGCTTACTGTGAGACACACAAAAGTGAAATGTGGCGTTGCGAGCAGACATTACAGTCCTCGGGATAGTTGCCGTGAGATAAGCGTTTAAAAATGATATTGTATTTGAATAAAGTGTAAGAAATAAAATAAGACTCATGTTGGTGATCCTGCTGCATACATTCTCCACAGAAATTCTCTACTGAAATGTTTCTTATGGTGACGCTGAGCAACACGACTGGATTTGGCATCACCCAGTGATGGGACATGTGATCCCTGCAGCTCTGTAAAGCTGTGGGAGCAGCACAACTGCAAACGGTCTACCAGGAATGGGGAAAGGCAAAGATCTAACACAGGGGTGTCCATCCAGACACAGGAGTAGCACTTTATATAACTGAACCTGTTCAATGTGGAGTGGAATGGCCTCCAGGAGCGTGATTGGACACCGCTGATCTAACAGCATTCTAAAGAGGTGTGGCAGTGGCTGCACATCTAGCAGGTGCCTCAGGAGCAAGCACAGTGATGTCCTTGTTGACATAGTGGTTGGGCAGCTCCCCTTGGTTAAAATATGAATCTCAAGCACACTGCTGGTGTTCAGTACCAGGTTCTGCAGGATGAACAGGCAGCTCAATGCTGCTTGTTTTGTAAGATTACCTCTAAATCCCAGTTCACATTCAGATGGAGAGTCATCATACAGGTTGGATCCCAGCTTGTTGTTCTCCTCAAGTGTACAGACATGATTTTCATGAGGAAGTTCCTCTGCGATGGGGACACATTCCTGCTCTATGAATTCCTCTTTAATAGGAACACATTCCTGTTGAGGGACCTCTTCATCTTTAACACATGCCAGCTCTGTAACCTGCATTAGACTTGCACACCACTCCTGCTCAAAGGACTCCTCTTGTGTGTAAACTGCTTCTATCTTTGGCCCCTCCTGTGCTTCAGATTCAGGGATAGCGTGGCTCTCTTTGGGATCTGTGGGAAACAAAACTGTATACAATTAGATCTCTTACTTACTAGCTAGGTTTGTTGGTTGCTTTGATCAGGGATTTAAAGTTACTGTTCCTCAGTTATTTCGTATAGGGGTGAGCCGGTATAATAGTTTGGTGGTTTAGGTACATGATGGCATTGATACCATTCCTGTTATTCTACATTGCAATTATCGGTTAACGCTGTGTTTGTGTTCCTCTGAACAAAGTGAAGGAAAAGGCATTTTCATATGAACATCTTTTTATTCTACGTCCTGTACAAGACTCAGTGCTGCTGGGCTTTCTCACCTCCTGTAGCCTCACACTGGAGCATTGCATCCACTTCTACCTCCCTGTCAATCACCATCATGACCGCCGTTCTGCCTTTGCATTGTTCTAATGCAAACATCCATTTCTCTACTGCAAACATGCATAGAAACCAAGCCTGGAGACTTGCAGTCTTAGCAAAGTGTCTGAGGAATGTCTTTTTGTTCCCTGATCCTGTATTGTGAGAACGGTTTTGAAGGAAACGGTCAACGCAGGATGCAAGTTTCAATGTGTCAAATACAATGAGCAGACAAGCGACTGCAGCAGGATAACCTGCTTATTCTCAAAGCAGTTTCATTTAAACACGTGATTTACACAACTCAAACTTTTTAAAGTGCAGCAATATGTTTTCTGTACAAACTCCACCTGTGTAATAATCATTAGCAACAACACTGGAAGCTTACTTGTGCAATGTCAGGTGACCTGTAGATATAAATCCAATAACATCTCATGTAGTATTAAAATACATTTGTAATGGTGTGGCTCTCCCTATTGTATGTATCCTGTGCAAACTCATCTCTGCTCTTAAATAATAACCTGTATTAGTAAATGTTTATAAGCAATATGAGCGATCGTTTCCAAATTCTGCTTACCATCAGCCGAACAAAGTACTTTATTTAGAGACTCAATCTAGAGACTCAATAAAATGATACAATTCAGTTGACACCTTACTGTGTTGTATTTACTTCCTCCAACTTCAACCCTTAATTGAACTTGTGGAAGCACTCGGGTCCAAAATCTTACAGAGGATTGGTGCAGACAGGGTGCTGCTGCCGCCCCTTTATTCACACAGTGAGGTCTGGAAAGATCGTGTAAATGTGTGTGTGTGGAACAAGAAGGAAACAGGACTAAAGCAAAAGAACGAGCAGCGAATGAGCCGCGACTGTACCAAAGACAAACTCAACAGCACTGGAGCGGAATACAATGAAACCATTTATCTAAAAATAGATTCGCAGTCAAACAGTTCAATCAAACACTGAAACCCGATGTGCTGCTGCCTGTATGTTGATATTAGATCACAAAGGTAGTTTAAAGGTGCTGGATTGACTAAGCAATACCACACAATAAAATCAATCTTACCTTGAAATATTAAAGGTTGTTTAGTGTCTGCATCTGCAGCGTTTATACACCCTCGCACAGCTTTCAGCTCGTTCTCTGATATTTCCAATCTCAGCTTCAGACTTTCATTCTCTTTCTCCTTTCCAGCCATTTCCACTCTGAATTCAGTGAATTTGCTGCAGACAGCTTCAGTAATCGCACACAAGACGGTGTGTAGAGCCGCTTTCACTGCGTGCTCGATGGTAGAGGCGAGCTCGTCTTGAAAGAGCGACACGGACACACTGACGTCCATCTTCACTGGTTTGAGTTTCACACTGGTCTAGTAGCGGAATCCTCTTTTCAATCAGAAACGCCGCCTGCGGTTTTTATTTAGTAATATTTATTTTTTACTGTAGCCTTCCCATTCAAATATATTCATCACTTCTTCTGGTGTGATAAAGAAAGAACACAAACAACAGGCTTTGCAAGGAGTAACTTTACTTTGGTCTTTCAGAATCGCGCAGAGCTCTGCTGGAGCTTCAACGCGTTTGTTTCTCAGTAAATCATCTCATTGAAAAGCTCGACTTGTCTGTAGCTGCGACTGACGCGCTCCGCTCTGTGTGTGAAATTCAACACAGAAAAGGGATGCTTTCCTTTTCACGGAACTCCGTGCAGGTAATAAACAAACACAAAAATCACTAATTATTAGAAAACACTTCATCCCAGCCTAAATACTTTAAACAGCAGGAGACAGCGTGTTGTAAAATCATCACTGACTGCAACCACCTCTCCACACATAAACAAAACAAACCTCTCTATTTCCTGGACTGAAATGAAAGCGTCACCAGCAGAAGGCGGGTCTGGTTGGACCCATCGCGTATTATTGGCTGTAGAAACACTCTATCCCCAGCATGTGAGCCTGATTGGCTGTAGAAACACTCTGTCCCCAGCATGTGAGTCTGATTGGCTGGCCTCCGTGTCGAGGCGGTTATGAAACTGGATGCCAGAGTTCGCCATGTTGGCTCTTTCAGCGCTGTGTTCAATGCGATGCATTCAGGCGCGTTAAGTAAGTGAGCCGCTCAGAAAGCACACGGAGCTGAATTTAAATGACTTAACGCTCTGCTACAGGAGAGCGCTGAGCGACTTTTAAAAATGGAGAATAATAATGATTTGCTTGTTTGTGTTTCTGAGGTGATGGTTGATGAAATGGCCCCGTGTGAAGTTACTGTCCCCTGCTGGACCTCGCTGAGTTCGGCGCTCTGTTTGGACTGAACCTCATATCTGGCTGTGTTTAATACCGACAATACCGACGTTAATAATGAACATTATGAATAATATTAATACTACAAGCCTAATAATAATACATTAATATCTATAAAACAGCTCTACATTTAAAAAGAAAAATGAAATTAAATGATACAAATTCGAAAACAACCATTTTTACATTATTGTCTACATGCATCATCTCAGATAATTACAATGTCATTTATCAGACCCTTCGGCGTTGTCTTTTGAAGAATTAAACCTGCCAGACCGAACGCAGGCTAACATTCAATCAATCAATCAATTAATCATATATATTTCCTATAGCGCCCCATATGCGCTTCACAAAATCTACTTAAAAACAAGAAAATATCTAATTGTAAGCCTGGAAGAACAAAATAAGTCTTCAGTGTAATTGTAAACAAAGATCGCTTTCCACGATTTAAGATGCTTTAGAGAGACAGAATATTGGAATTGGCAGCCGAAACTGGAGGATGAAACTGCCTGTGATCAAAGTGGGCAGAAAAGTTGCATACATTGCATACCGTATTTGGAAGAAAAGAAAACGGATCATCTCTGATTTGCAACGTTTCCATGATTCTGTTAGCAAAGTAGATTTTCTAAAATACTGACTGTAGGCAATTAATTAATATTACATTTCGCAATCAAGAATGATATAATGCGCAAGGATACTTGTCTTTCATAAGAGTTTACATAAATTATAGCGTTTTGAGATTATATATGTTACTAGCGGATTGTTTAATCTACTTAATTATATTACAACTGTTCTAAAAAAGAATGTTATCTCGAAAAAGGCGGCTTGTCAAGCTGAAATAACTCAGTTGGGAGAGCGTTAGATTGAAGACTCTAAAGGTCTCTGGTTCGAATCCGGGTTTCGGCAAACAGCAAGAATATTTTTGTTTTGTATTATTTTGAACTAAAAAACAGAACACATTTTTTCTTCAGTGTAATTGGAGGAAATAATAACATATTACAGTGCCATCTTCTAATGGGATTAAGAAAATGAAAAAAACACCGTCTCTGGGTGTAATCACAATTACATGTATTCAAACCAATGCAAGCAAACTTCAAGCCATTTATATTGAGTCCCAAATAACACAAACTCTTCCATTGCTAAAAAAATATATTAAAAAATCTCCCTTTGTGCTTCTCGGAAGGCATACGATGGACGGCGCACTGCAGTTTTCAGTCTGGGAAATATTACAGATTAGGAGCCTGCTTTTAAATACACATGTAGGGCTGGCGTCTCTGTTACAAAGAATTGTCACACTTTGTATTTATCTCCATAATGCGTTGGGACTAAATACGCAGATACATTAAAACTATTTGGAGAATGCGGGCATCGATCCCGCTACTTCTCGTATGCTAAGCGAGCGCGCTATCATTTGAGCTAAATCCCCTTGAATTGTGCCAGCGATTCTCATAGGCTACATCACAGCTTGATATGAGCAATACTGATTGTCCTATAGTTTTTTATTGGTAATGCAGTCTGCCATTTGCAAATTCAAAAAATAAATGTATTAACTAAATAGCAAATATTTCGACGAGAGGTATGTTTTCAATTTCTTCAAAAAGTAGACTCAGCTCGTTGATTCAGTCGCTTTAAAATCCACCTCTGTGTCCCGATGCAGCAGCGCTGTGTGTTGTGACTCGAGCTTGTTTGACGAGGCAGGCAATGCAAAAATGCGAAAACTTGCTTTTGTATCACATGACAAACTTAAGGTCTGCTTTAACGACTTGGCTGTCTCAAGTTGGTTTGTATTGTTAATGTAACACCTTGTTGTTGCCCAGTCATTGTATCATATGAAGTAGAGCTTGCCAGTTGGGGGCGACGGTCTGCCAATAAAAGTTAAGACTATATTTGCAAGGATCATTTCTAGAGTGAAACATGTTTTGAAGGGATTGGTCTCGGTATCCACCAGGAGGAGTGGGAGTGTTTTCTTCTCAGCACCGAGCTGACAATGAGTGTTGTTTTCGGGCACCTGCTCGCTGCTAGTGATGACACTCCAATCTTCAGTCGGGGGTTGTTGAAGGAAGGGGACACATTTTGAGTGCGTATCTCATACTGGTAGAAACGCAGAAAAAAGAAACCATCAAGCCTACAATTGTTCAGTTGTTCAAATCAATAAGCAAATTTCAAATTGATCAATGCTAATGTTAAAACAATTTAAGAACACTTTAAATAGGCCTTGACTGATATAAAAATATAGTAATGTGATTTGCACTACGCAGGACTAGATGAGCTTAAATAAAGACATTACATTTGAAAATAACCTGTGCTTATCCCCACTTACAAGGAAGAGCGGCATCCGTTTCTTTATTAATGAACCAAAGATAAAGACGTTACAAATGAGAGAAGAGTGCCATCTAGTGGAGAAAGAAAAAGCACAATGGCAATAGACACGTTCTGCAGTATAGCCTCTGGGAGTTCTGTTACAGGCGAATCTCTCCATCTCCATATTGATCCAGGTCCATTTCGTTGTTCGAGGTGATCTTGGTGCAAACAGAACGAAGATCACGTGTCGTGTCATTGAGATCTCTCTCTCTCTCACTTAAACAGACGGCTGCGTTTCTCAAGATGCTCCAGCAAGCGCTGCTGCTTGCAAATGGAGAGCATGTAAACAAACTGGACAACCAACATTATCAATCAGTTATTTTTTTATTTTTTTTAAATCAAGGTTTATGAATACACTGAGAGTTGGGCAGTGTATTTCACTGGGTTAATAAACAAAAAACATAATATATGAATGTAAACACCGAAATTCAAACTGGCCTCGGTTCTACTCTCGATTTAGAACAATGCACAACCAAACCTTTGAATTGCAAAGTACAACAGAATGCATGCCAGGGGAGGCAGCGATATACATGAAATAAATGACATACCAACAAAAGCATATTGTTCAATAATTAAGAACGCTTATTATAACTCAAATGTAATGTTTCTTGTAATATTCGCAGTTTTGTCGAAACAATCCATATTCAATTTTTCCCGCCGAAATTAAACAGATTCGAATCGATTTTTACAAGAAAAATAAAATTCATAAAACCCGATCAACATTTAAGTTTATGAAACTAAAACTAAATGTATTCCCAAATAAATACGTAAGTCTCCTTACCTTAAACATTTCCATTTTAAAATGTGCAGAGAACTGAAATGAGAATTGTACTCTTTTTGCGGTATTTGGGTGGCTCTCAGAAGAGCCTTTGTGTTGTAAAGACGGAGCGGGGCGGTCTCGGTTTACTTGGAGCTGGTGTACTTGGTGACGGCCTTGGTGCCCTCAGACACGGCGTGCTTGGCCAGCTCTCCGGGCAGCAGGAGGCGCACGGCTGTCTGGATCTCCCGGGAAGTGATGGTGGAGCGCTTGTTGTAGTGAGCCAGGCGGGACGACTCGCCGGCGATGCGCTCGAAAATGTCGTTGACGAACGAGTTCATGATGCCCATCGCCTTGGAAGAGATGCCGGTGTCGGGGTGGACCTGCTTCAGCACTTTGTACACGTAGATCGCGTAGCTCTCCTTCCTGGTCTTTCTGCGCTTCTTCCCTCCCTTAGGCTGGGTCTTGGCAACAGCCTTCTTGGAGCCTTTCTTCGGCGCGGGTGCAGCTTTCGGTTCTGGCATTTTCCTTCTCTGATGCTTTTTCAAAGATGAATGAGTAACCAGCCCCAGAGCCCCCGTATTTATACAGCCTGTATGCAAATTATTACTAAACAACCCTTTAGAGTGAGAATGTTGACCTGGTAACCTAGCAACGCTCCCGGGTGACGGAGTACTTCGATGTGATTGGTTGTTCACTGGAAACGCAACAGAGGGGGTGGTGACTTTGCCGCGAGCTGAGATCTTTTTTTCTCTCTCTCGAGTTCAGGTTTGAATTCGGCGCCTTTTTTCTTGAGCGGTTAGTTTAGGTCTTTTGTTTTTCATTTATTAAATACATGAAGAACTCAGTATACAGCAATACTGAAATCCACACCCGATGCGTCTTAAATATAGAAATATAAATAATCAAACCCACGTCACTTTCTGTGCTCATTAAACACGTTAAATGTAGAAACACACGATCAATGCTGATGCTTTTTGATTTCTTCCTCATCCCAGAGTACCGATTGTTTCACAGCAGCTTGAATGGCGAAACTTCAACTCAAATACAGAAAAAACGACATCGTGGAGCTCAAAGCTGAATCAGGATCTGCTGCTTTTAATTTATTATACTGATTACAAAATGTACTGAAAATAAAATTAAATAAGTCTTTTAAGTTTTTTTTTTCTTGTCTGACTTTAATTCTGCAGGGAATCGGATAAAACCGAGCTCGTATTTTCTCATTATTACTGAAAACGTTCACTTTTTAAAATACAATTCCATTCAATTAATTTCATTTATTCACTGAAATGCTTATTTTAATTTTATCTTTTTCTGGATTTGTGTAGTTAAAAACCCAACACTTAAGTTTAAGCCTAAAATACTCTCGTTTCACAGCGTGAAATAGGTCTAAATAGCCATTTTAAAACAACAAAGAAAACACTGGGGAGATAACAGTATAAAAAATGTGATTTATTCTTTTGAAGATTTTAGTGGTGTACTAAATTTAACTTGTTTCAGAATTGAAAACTCTTTAAATGAAAAGATGGGCGGCTCTTAAAAGAGCCTTTGTATTCGTGTCCTTGTGTCCAAATCTTTAACCTCCGAATCCGTACAGAGTGCGACCCTGGCGCTTCAGAGCGTACACCACATCCATAGCGGTGACGGTCTTTCTCTTGGCATGCTCAGTGTAGGTGACGGCATCCCGGATCACATTTTCCAGGAACACTTTCAACACCCCGCGGGTCTCTTCATAGATCAGCCCGGAGATTCGCTTCACTCCTCCGCGGCGAGCCAGGCGGCGGATAGCGGGCTTGGTGATGCCCTGGATGTTATCACGGAGCACTTTGCGATGGCGCTTAGCGCCTCCTTTCCCGAGTCCTTTACCACCTTTGCCTCTTCCAGACATACTGCAAATCCGTACTATGAAAATAATACAATACTTGAAACGAGGGCTGAGGTTCTATTACATACCCGCAGACCGGACCTGTTTGAAAAAGAAGCCAGCAAAGAAGAGCGCGCACACATTAGACCCGCCCACCACTGAGCCGTGTCTGTGAGCGCGTGTTAACCACCAAACTGCTGACTCGCATTCCCTGCATAGTGTTGCTGATTAACAACGCGAATGTGAATGTATTTATGGAAATGTCCTTTAACCTGATTCCAAATAAGTTTTTACACATTGTTTTCCAACATAATGGTTATGTATTTCCCTGCGTATTGCAGTTGTATTTCTGCAGAGGCAAACACACAGTGGAAAAAATAACCTTTTTTCCTCACCAGGAGGCAGAGGTGGCATTGCCTCTGAAATACACTACTAATGAAATATTTAAACTACTCAGAGAATGCTGTGCTGATGCCAGGGTACTTACATTGTTGCAACAAGTGTGGGTCAGGGATGAAGAGAAATACAATTCAACAAAGTAATTCTCCCAATCGATTACAAGGGGATGATCTGGCAGAACGTGCTGCAGTGTGTTAACCGCACCGCACATAAAGGTGATTAAATGTCCAGTTTTACAAACTTCACGCTTCAAACTTAAGGTGTGTTTGCCTAGCTTTCTCGTTTGTGAAACCAATCATACAGTTACTTTTAATAATACAATTGTCATGTTATATTCAAAAAAATCTAGCGAAGTACAGAGCGAGCAGTTTGGTTTCGCTGGAGGATAGTGCAGGTTTGAATTAAAAATGCAGTAAAGGTCCTGGTTAAAGAATACGTTATATTGTAAACACAACCCTTCTGTTTTGATACCCCCGGTTGTTTGTGTACATTTGTTCCAATTTCATTATCAAATTGTATATTTTATGCAGCGTGAAAACACAAGACAGGACGTTTTCATAATGAATCTGTTGCCTGCGGGTCAGTTGAGTCTACACGGTTCTCATCGTGTGGATAAGTTCCGCTCTCCGCCTTTCTGCTCGCATTCTGTGACACGCAGAACAGTTCATTATTACGTGTGAGTTTTCTCCGTGTTGAAATATTAGAAATGGCAGAAACTGCTCCAGCACCAGCCGCTCCTGCTCCGGCTAAAGCTCCCAAGAAGAAAACCGCAGCAAAGCCCAAGAAGTCGGGTCCCAGCGTGTCGGAGCTCATCGTCAAGGCTGTGTCTGCCTCCAAGGAGCGCAGCGGGCTGTCTGTGGCGGCGCTCAAGAAGATCCTGCAGGCCGGCGGCTACGATGTGGAGAAGAACAACTCCCTCGTCAACCCAAGAAGACTCCTACGAAAGCGAAGAAACCGAAAGCTGTAAAGAAGGCGCCCAAGAGCCCGAAGAAAGCGGCTGCCAAGCCTAAAAAGGTCGTGAAGAAGAGCTCGAAGAAAGCGAAGGCAGCGCCTAAACCTAAAAAGGTGACCAAGGCAGCTAAACCCGCAGCGAAGAAGGCGGCTTCTAAAAAGAAGTGATCAGTTAAAGCGACGATGCGACAGTGAACCCAAAGGCTCTTTTCAGAGCCAAAACATCTTTCTAAAAGAGCAGATTGTCCTTGTAAACACAGGGCGATGTGTGGAACGTGCTGCCGTGGAACGTGTTCCGCTTTCTCGGTGGAACAGCCCGGTCTCCTCGGCGAGCAGTCCAAGACGGTGAAACATGGCGGCGCCCCGCAGGTACAGCTGTGGACAAAGGTGTTGCATTATCTCGAATTCTATGATTGAAACACCTTTAAAATAATTAATAACCTCATTTAGATCTTTTATTTGACATGTAATCAAATAAACTACGAAATGATGTCGTAAAAGTCTATCAAAAGCCACAATGCAGTTGTACAGTATTTCGTGTTAGATTTGGAAACGTCACATTGTTCAATTATTCTATTTTTATTATTATTTCTTAGCAGACGCCCTTAACCAGGGCGACTTAATTAAAATCTATCACATTGTGCACATTATACATTAGATCAATGACAACTGTATCTGCAATACTGGCAAACTACAATAAACAGACTCGATTTACGATGGTCTGTACTGTACAGCGAGATTGTTTTTATGTATTTGACTCAATGTTATTAATGTTGCTATTTTACATATGATATAAATACTGGTTTGAACTTGTCGACTGAAAAAACATCACCAAGCACAAACCCCACCATCCCCACATCACTGTCAGCCAAGATGCTAGAACAGAAACAGAACAAACTGATTCTGAGAAAAGACTCGAAGCTGTTCCTGTTACACACCGAACAAGCAGAGCGAGTCCGAGCCGGTTCACCTCCCGAAATTCCGCCGATAATAAACGAGGCATTTCTGTGATGTTTCAGCACGTAATTAAATATAATGACGATGAAATTGATTAAGGATATTAACGTCGTTTCTTTTGTATCTGATATCAGATTTTTATTTTGGCCTAAAATGTAGCCTCTCTTTCCATCTAGATAGATTTGATGGTTTAAAAGAAACACAACGTTGGGAAGGAAAAGCGAAAAGCGCTCTTAATATAATGTTAACATGTTCCAATTGCGAAACTTACACATATAACACTTACCGTGTAAACTACAGCTGTTTATTTAAAATTGGAATATAACACTTTCAGAGAAGTGGGTGGCTCTTAAAAGAGCCTTTGAGTTTCGCTGTATTTTAAGGGTTTTGCAGTTTAAGCGCGTTCCCCTCGGATTCGGCGGGCCAGCTGGATGTCTTTGGGCATGATGGTGACTCTCTTGGCGTGAATGGCACACAGGTTGGTGTCCTCAAAGAGCCCGACCAGGTAAGCCTCGCTAGCTTCTTGCAGCGCCATCACAGCGGAGCTCTGGAAGCGCAGGTCGGTCTTGAAATCCTGAGCGATTTCTCGGACGAGCCGCTGGAAGGGCAGTTTGCGGATCAGCAGCTCGGTGGATTTCTGATAGCGGCGGATCTCCCTCAGAGCCACAGTGCCAGGTCTGTAACGGTGAGGTTTCTTCACGCCACCGGTAGCGGGGGCGCTCTTTCGAGCAGCCTTGGTAGCAAGCTGTTTCCTGGGCGCTTTTCCACCGGTGGACTTACGCGCGGTCTGCTTGGTTCTTGCCATTTTCAAACTCTATTACACAGTATAAATAAAACTGTAAATGACACAAGCAGCCGATACCAGAGACTATATAGGAACTGAGCTGCTCTGATAGGCTATGAGATCCGAAGGGCGGGTCTCTGTTCCTCATTGGCTATATTCCAGATTCTCAATGATTGATTGGAACATTTGAATTCTGCGCGCGCGCATTCTGTTAAGCAGTTATTGTTTCTGAGCTGTTGGCGCCTTTTTTTTTTTTTTTTTGTATAAATACAGTATAGTCATTCAGGACAACATTGCTTATCCCCAGTATAAGAAATGCATTCCATTCACATTAAGCAGTCTGTGTTTAAAATTGTAACGGAGAAACGCTCAACAATAAGCAAGCAATACTTATTTACGGCGAGAGAAAATACATAAACCAAGCATGTACCCTTAACACTAAAGAAAATAGCCCAATTCAAAAACTATAATCAGACTTAAGACAAACAAAACACGGAAAATACAATTTCCTGATTGGACAGTTTTCTGGACCCAAGAGTGGGTGTATATCCCCGCAATAAAACACAAACACGGGAGGGGGTGCATTTCCAACTGGAAGCATGTTTCAAGGTAGCTCGATCGAAAACAAAGTAAAGCAGTCAATTGATATTGTATCAGATTGTCTCTTTGTAAAGAACGTGGCATTAATGTGGGAACGTGAGCTACACGCGCTGAGGCGAGGCGTGTGTTTGATATCGCTCCAAACAGACATGGTAGCGCTGCACTGCCACACACAAATACAAGGGAGCCAGGGAGCTGCTGCACACATAAGGAATGAAGGAGACCAGGTGGGTAACAAGGATGACACAGGAGGCAAGACAATAAAGAATAAACTGACTTTAATAACACTGATGTGCTGATCCTGAATAAAAAATAAAAATTCATTCAGGGACTTCTGAGTTCCTCATTTAAAAATGTGTCTGAAATTGAGATAACATCATTTTTATTATTATAAGTTATAATCCAAGTTAGAAAAAGAAGACTAAAGCACCCAATCTTCCATCTATTTGAGGTGCACACCATGTTAATATATGGGTCATTCCATACCAACTCAACCAGTGCAGATTTTACTAGAAAAAATCACCTGGGGTTTTTCTGACATGCTGAGTGCAGAAACTATGGTTGTTATTTTTTTTTTAATTTCTCCTTCGACCTATGACCTTGCAAGGGTCAACAAAAAATGTGAAATTATGTTGTAATCAAACTGCCATGTTTCTTCAATTTTGCATTGTCCGGAGTTAGACCTAGAGAAACAAGTGGCAGGGTTTGCTTCCAGTGGCACTAGCTTGGAGATGAGGAGGTATCAACTTGCTTATGGGACTTGGAGTTTTTTGTTATCATAACATATTTGAGTGAATACTGCTCAGTTCTCCCGAGTAATCCAGGCTGATTCAAATTCAGGATGCTCTCTAATTAAGTATGACTCCATTTTTGGGGGGTTTTGCCTGTGGGCTTTTCGCCCTGGATTGTAAGTCAAGGTGTTTCTTCACCTCTTTAAATGTTGGTGATGCCCATCGCCTGGGCCTAACTACTGTTCTCAGCTGTTGACAGGACTTAGAGACGACGTTGTAGTTTCTGGAAAAATTAGCAATAAACAAATTTCATTTTGACATTTTCTTTTACAAAGCATTTCAGCTATTGAATGACACCTCTCCATGCGTCTGACATTTTTCTATTGCTTAATCCTGTCCAATACAATGTGGAATATTTGAAGTAGTGTCCGATACATTCAGCAAAACTTTCAAGGTTCCAAGTCAGGTCTACATCAACAATTATACAATTCTTAAGACAATTTGTTAATTCGTAATATTTTACCTCATGGTTTGACTTTTATCTTTCAAAATTTGAGGTAAGAAAAAGTTAACAAAAACAAAGACCATTTCAATGTGTTAAAATATTTGTCCTTAATTGCAACCGTATAGTAAAACTACTTACATTTCTTTTTGACTTTCTTCTTCTCTCCTCAAGCTGCCGTCTGTTCCAAATGTTGGATTTGTTGCTTTTTCTTTTTAAGGAACACCAGTAAGTTTTCATGGCAGCTAGAAAATAGAAAAGCATATTTAAATATGCATGTACCATTTTACTGTACATATATAGGCTGATATACTGATAATACATTGAATCTCAATGTCTTTGAAATCACGTAATTCCACAACAATGTCTATTTATCAAACTGAAAAATAATGTAATTTTTTATGTTTTAACAAACTCGAACACACACACATACGGGATAAGGGCGGAATGGATTGAGTTCATATCATTTACTTATGTTAAAAGTTTCATGTTAAATGTTAAAATAAAATGTAATTTTTTTTTCTAGTTGGAGCAAGTGTGAGAATATAATTCGAAATATGTGGGGAAATAGCGCCCCCTTTCAAGCTGTAGGTAGAAAAGCTTACAGCACCTGGTATTCCCAGGCGGTCTCCCATCCAAGTACTAACCAGGCCCGACCTTGCTTAGCTACCGAGATCAGACGAGATCGGGCGTTCTCAAGGTGGTATGGCCGTAAGCGAAGAGCTATGGTGGTTTAGTATGTGTCATAGTAACTAATACCGGAATATTGCTACACGAGAAAAAAAGCATTGCTTAAAATGAATGAATGAATGAATGAATGAATGAATGAATGAATACATAAATATCGACATAAATGTATTTATTCCCATACGTATTTATTTATTCATTCCAATATTTACATATTACTTTATTTATTTGGATAATTGCGGGTGGTCGGACAAACTTACAAGATTCTCGTCTGTATTGTTCTTTCAGTAGCCTAAATACCAAATTTAAACGACACCAAAACTGACCACGGGGTAAGAACAAATAAAAAAGAGAAACGCATGTGCACGGCCATAAAACGACACACACCCTGAAAAGCAAACTTTATACTGAAGGGAAAATAAACACGTAAAGAAACAGAAATGCGCTCAAATTCAAATAAATCTAAATCATTTCCTTGTGAGGTGACCCTGCCTTCTGACGACCCCCCACAAATCCATACACCGTTATTAGAACAGCCGATCTCAGTTGTATTGTGTAATGAATGATAAAGGGCTAGATGTGTCATGGGACTCCGCTGACGAGGGGCAGCAGTAGGTTTAGTGGTCATTTGTTTATGCCCGACAGATGATTCGGCCAGGAGGGACACAGACCTGCACTTGCTCAAGGCAGACATATTTTAAACTCAAGTCTAATTCTGTATCACCAACACTGCATTGCCATGAAAAACTTGACTAAACCATCTTTGGAAACACTAGTATTAAAATATTGTATATGTACGAATCTTGCAAAATTAAAAAAATATATATATATATTAAATATCAGTAGTTCGATACAGCCTCTTTTCTTCTATACAATATTTTATATAATTCTATGCATTTCAGTGGGTAGTTCTAACCGCAAGTCAGACACACCTGAATTCTTCCGGTCTTTCCCCACCAGCTTTTTGTCACATAATCTGGCCAATCAAATATTCCATTAAACATTTTAGACTCGCAAGTAACCAATCAGAAGCAAAGCATTCGTTCTTCCCCCAGAACATGCTTGGTTTCCAAAAACTCAACTGAACCGGACGCATCATTTTAAAGTGCAAGTATTGCGGCGGGTTTGAGTTTTGAAGATTAGTAGCGGGTGAGTTGTTAACCATTTCATAAAATCCTGGATTTATATTGGTCAGTGATATAAGAACAAGCAATTAAAGTAATTGTGTGCTTTCGTAATATTACTAACCTGAAACTAAGCAAATGTAACAGTCTGGTGATTCAATGAATTGTAGCGCTTACTCGGTGGGAACCTTTGTTACAGGGAGATGGGGTCTGGTAGGAAGATGTTGGAGAGCGGGATTCTGGGAAGAGCTGAGTTCGTGGTACCGGATGTGTGATTTTCAATAAAGTGTGTTCATTTAGAAGTAATACACAGTGTGAGTCTGATCGTTTGTGGAAACCCCCCAATCTATAACACTGCTTGTACGAGAGCAGCCTGTTTCCTGTTTTGTGTGTGAATACATCATGTAGTCAAATGTTTGCGCATTTTCTGAAACGTTAGTATAAACTACACGTTGACAATGTAATCCATGTTTTTAAATATATATATATATATATGTATGTGTGTGTGTGTGTGTGTGTATGTCAATGGTTAACACGATTTCTGCTTCAGAGTTAAACCGAAAACTCGCCGAATTTGCAGGAGTGTTTTTGAATAGACGCACGAGCAATCAGTAATTTAAATTAAACATCTTCATGTTTTGTGGCGATTTAAAAGTGAAATCCACCTTAAGAGTCAGATAAGAATAATTCTGGTATTTTTAAGTCCACCTTAAATTCTGGTGTCTGAAAGTGAAATACAAATCCACTGCACTCGGGCGAGCGCTTTTACTGGGTGTGCCTGTCAGGAGCCCCCACTTAAACCTCTTTGACAGGACTTATAATCTTTCTTTTTTTATTTTTGGCAGCTACCGAGCTGAACCCCATTTGATACTGTGGACAGTTTAAAGATGGAATCAGTCCCGATTAAAGAGGAGCTCCCTAAACTTGAACTGGTCCCCATTAGACTGGAGTTCTCTGGACTGTCTTCCCTCCCTATTAAACAGAAGCTCTGTGAGATGCCATCTGACAGCATCAAGTCGGAGGTGTCTGGGATTAAAGCTGAGCGCAATGAATTGGAGATCTCCCAGACAGAAGAACCCCTTCCTGTGAATGAAGAGGTGCTGGGAATGGTGTGTATTACTAAACTGGAACCCCTCCAGAGACATATATAGAACTATGTGTACTCTCTCGTGTTCTTATCATCACCCAAGATGATGGACCGAAATCTCACTTGAACTCTGCTGATTGTAGCTCTAGATCTATCTATAGATATATATCTGTAGTTTTGACCGTAAAATAACAGAGTTAAGTGATCTTTAACAAAGAACCCATGAACGTGACCACAACCAGAATGGTGAAAATGTAGTCACAGCAGTTATAAGATTTTCTTTTTTAAAGAATTATTTATGGGTTGGTTATGTATGTCAGACTGACTATAAGATATATCTGTCAGAAGTTCTCTACCAATAAATCTCTAGGCAAACGTATTCGACTGCATTGCTGTGTATACAAACTGTATAGGTATTTTGATCTAAGTGCTTTCAATGTATTTCACGTTAGTAATGTGAAACCATTTTTCTTTTCATTTGTGATCAGCAGGGATGCCCTGACATGTCTCAAAACACAGGGGGGGTTGAGCCCCCTTTTAAAATGCTGACTTTGCCTGAGGGGGGCTGAGGTCTCACATACTCGATGCTGGTGGGCAGTTGCTATTCGTTCATCACATGAATTTTTTTTTTTATAATTCACCATAATCCTAACAATCCTAACCGAAACTTCAAAGCACAGGCAACCTCCAAAACCCTTATTTTATTTTATCCCCACGGGATGAATGAAGTGCATCCAGTACTTTCCCAGGCTTCTTGTAGAGTGTAGGTGTAGTGGTTGATCAAACACAACAGGGTGATGATGTGCACATTGCAGAAGTGTCACTGGTGCTTACATTAAAACATTTACAACTCATTCGGTTGGTGGGGTTCATAGATGTTCTTTGCATTCTTCACAAAATGTAAAAAATACAAATTCTCTGCTAAAATGCAAATTGCGCATTTTTCCACAGTATTCTGTTATAAACAGATTTCTAGGATCCCTGGGGATTAACACCTACTTTGAGCAATTGATCAAATCAATCCATTTTTTAAATAAGTTGATCTACACAAAGTTTTACATGATTAAAGCATCATTTAGTAATTTAACAATGACTTCTTTTATTCTATCGACCCTCATTTTTGTACACTGCAGTTTGTTTGTTTTGAACTTCGGCTCCCTGCTGCAGATGGGTTGAACCCTATTTCAAAACACAAAAAAATGTTTTTTTTTAGGACTGTACCATTAACGTCCATTACAAATATAATAGGGTGTTACGTACTGTTCTGTGTAAAATGCAGTGTCTGTTGTGGCATTGCAGTTTACACTGAGAAACATCTGCTTCAGAACCGGTACTGTGCCGCCACTGAACCACCTCGAGAGACGGGTCAGTGACAGAATAAAGAGTCTCTGCATTTTACCAGCATTTCCCATTGACACTGAAAGTGATTCCGCATCAGTGCCGCCACAGACACGGTGATTTGCTTCAGTGTAGACATGCCTCAGCATCAGTGCTAATCAGGGTCTGTGATGTGAAACCAGCCCTTAATCTTTTTTTCTTTTTTTTTCTGACAGTTACCAAGCAGAACCACGTTTGATGCCTTGGACAATGTGAAGATGGAATCTGTCCCGATTAAAGAGGAGCTCCCTAAACTTGAACTGGTCCCCATTAGACTGGAGTTCACTGGACTGGCTGCCCTCCCCATTAAACAGGAGCTCTGTGAGACGCCCTGTGACAGCATCAAGCCAGTGGTGTCTGGAATTAAAGCTGAGCGCAACGAACTGGAGATCTCCCAGACAGAAGAACCAGTTCCTATGAAAGAAGAGGTGCTGGAAATGGTGCGTATTAAACTGGAGCCCCTGAAAGAGGAGGTACTCTTGAAACCAGGGAAGGAAGAATCCGAAGACTTGAAAGCAGTCCCCACTTTGCTGGGTCCGGTACACCTGCGGGAGTGTAGCGTGGTGCTGTAGAGAATCTATGTGAGAAAGCAAGGCTCTGGAGAGGAAGGCTCTCCCAACAGCACGCAAGGAGGTGGACAGGAAGACAGGAGCTCACATTCAGAGTGCAGTCCAGCAGGTGAGTGACTGAGTAGCTGTGACATTGTCATTCTACACTGAGTGATGGCCACAGTGTGACTGAGAGGCTGAGAACAGATAGCAGGGCTCCACATTAGCATCCAGGTTCATTTCGCATACTTGTCTACACTGAAGCAAATCACCGTGTCTGTGGCGGCACTGATGCGGAATCACTTTCAGTGTCAATGGGAAATGCAGGTAAATGCAGCGACACTCTCAAGGTGGTTCAGTGGCAGCACAGTGCCGGTGTGAAGCAGATTTTTCTCAGTGTGAACAGACACCACATTTTATATAGGACAGTTTGTAACACCCTATAATGTATGTAATAGATGTTACTGGTACAGTCCTAAAACTCCCCTTATTTTTTCGTGTTCTGAAATCTGGTCCTGCCCACATCTGCAGCTGATGACAGGGGGCTGAAGTTCAAAACCAACTGTCTGACCAGCGTAGGCTACTATATTGTATATTTTATGTCACAGGTTGGGTAATAAATAGCTTAAATATTTAATTTCACCTCAGAATATAAATGATAAAAACACAAATACTGTTACAAATACCATATGTTAACAGCATTTCTGCTTTATATTATAAAACAAAGTTTAATTTATTAGAATAAGTTAGAGAGTTCTGGCTAAAATGGTTTATTCTTTAATTCAAATACTGTAGCCTACTGTTTTATGTGTATCATTACATGGCACAAAAAGTTTGAAACAAACTGTCAGTTTAACTTGTCTAAGCAACATACTGAAATGTGAGTTACCGGTAGGCTTTATGTTTTGTGCTCTTGCAGATTTGAAGAACAGAATGTTTTTGTTTTTAAAAAAACAAATCCCTATTTAATGTGTGCAGCATACAGTGTATTCTTTTGAAGTGTGACACACCGGCAGCATGTTTTAACACTGGATGATCTGCCTTCTATGTAAATGGAGGTATGCTGCCAAATTGCAGCTGAGCCTGTAATATCGCTGTGTGAATGCTGTAGTGAAGGGTCATTTTTGTAGGTTTACTTTTTTGCTTGAGTTTTTAAAAAAAAAAAAAAGTATTTTTTTTACTAATTAAAAAAAAGCATGCCATGATCAGGACCCATCCTTCAATAAAAGGGCCGTTATGGCAGAACAAGTACACACATGAGGAAATACATCCACTTTGTCAGTCTGTGCATACAGTAAATTGGTAAGCAGAAATCAATATATTTTGGAGGTGATTATTGTGAAGAGTCTGAATCGGGATTCATTTCAAGACGTCATATACACAATTTGGGGGTGGGGCCCTCCTAGGCGGTCCCCTTGCTTGCCTTGCCCTAAGGCCGGCTCTGAGAGACAGTGCTAATCTCTGTAGCCGGACATGTACAAAAGTATTTAACAGCAGTTAAATGGACATTAACACATACCGTGAAATTTCTATTGAACGGCCAGGCATTTATTTACAAAACTCATGAGCAGACCAGCGCCTATTGGAGACCGCCGATTATGAGACCTGGCGATTATATAGACGAGGAAACTTTGGAAAATGAACAAGCAGAGATACAAATTTGTATTGTTAATATACTGTAATATTGTAAGGGTTTAAAAAGATTAGCCAACCAGGCATGGGTTATATAAATGCGAACAGGCCACTTGAATCAAGCATGGAGGGTTTATTACAGTGAAAAGGGATACAAAACACCCGTGCCAAACTCAACCTTTCTCTTCTTAACTGGACTCTCCTGAACTGACGGTACAGTAAAAACAACCTCTAGTTATACAAATAAGTAAATTAAAGATATAAACTACTAGCACTTTTGTTTATAAATATAGATCAATGTTGTCTATTAATAAAGATAAGTAATGAAATAATAATAGGCCTAATACTGGTAATAATAAGTTCAATCCATCCCAGATATAGAATGCAGGTAGGTTAGGCTTACAGCGCAATGATAATAATAGTTTTTTTTTCTTCTGGCCCCTGGTGGTGATGTCTCCGTTCAGTATATCCAAGTAACCATTTCCATAACCGCTTAATCCTTTATAGGGTCACGGGGAGTAACCATTATGTATTGTGATAACAGCATCTTCCAGATATTATTTCAATTTCCATTAAAATCATGATCTTATGTACACTTTGTATTACTAAACTTTGTACTTCTGCCCTCATATAATGCATCTTTATTTTACACATTGCAATTGAAGGTAACCTGGCTTCAAAACGATACAATTAAATACTGGTCTTTTTTTATTCTTAATAAAATTACCCTTTTTATTTGTTATAAATGCAATAAATTCAACACAAAGCGACACGATATACTGTTCAAAGCAAGAATTATTAAACTTAAACCAGAATGTATATGTTTGATGCCCTCAACACACACACACTTCAAGTGGTGCTCCGCAGCCTTTGTGTGCTCACAAAGTCTCCTCTCAATTACCCCAGACCACTCGTGAACCCACAATGCTATTCATGAGCTCCTTGACTAACAACGGTGTTTGGGAAACACATCAGATTTGACACGTTGCTGTTACGATGGTCGAGTTACTTTTGGGAAACGGCACCCTGGATAACTTTTGAGTTAGACCTAATGCCGTTTAAGCAATACATTTCTAGCATATTTTTCCAGCTATCAACATTAATAAGCACAGTCAACATTGATTATTTGAACATTTTCAACAGTAGTCTTTTCGAAACGAGTAAACACAAGTCTATTTGCGGATCCTGGAGTAGTCTGTGGACTATGTGGTATCAGTGGTTTTGGTCATGGTCGTGGCAATAATAATGGGTTTTTGTTTCAGAAATGAAAGCTGAAACACATTGAGAGTGGTCCAAGTTTATTCTCTGGTATGTTGCAACCAGTAAGTTCCAGTGTGTTTTGCATTGAAGGGATGAATTCGCAACTCCTTAAAGGGAATGTCCGATCCCCCCCCAGCAGGTGTTATGCGTTTTTGTTCATCAGTATTTTGTTCTGGAGGTACTGCCTGTATCAATTGCTTTAATTTAGAATTTATTCTAGACAATATCAGCCTTTAAACAATTTGCACTAATCCGCATGAAACCATTTATATGTCGGCTGTTTCCTTGTTTTTACAAACCATCATATTCCCCTCACCACATGTGTCTATAATTTCACGTGGTCCCGTCCAATTTGCTGCCCAAGGCCCCTTTTGTAAAAAGTTTTTAATCATTAGCTTTTCCATAATCTCAGTCTACAAGCCATTAATTAGTTAATGGTTAAAGCAAAACTTGTTTTCTTATTACAGTGTCAATGTGTCCTACATTTCAAATGTTCAGATTACTTTTAATTTTTGTAATATGAATTGCATTTATTCTCATGGATCTTTCTCAATGGAACTGGTAGATAAACATCGTAATGGACCTGCTCCTAAAGACCATCCACAGTAATTTATCAAATTTGGCTAATTGGGGTAAAACTTCAACGTAATTTAATGAACATATCCATAACTACCAGATTGAGTTAACAGCCAAGGTCTTTCAGTGTTTATCAAAAGTAAGAAATAAACAATTTAAATGATTCTTACAACAAAATGCTTTATGTGTTAATTAATTCTATGCAAATTCAATCACCAAATTCATGTTATTTTCTTCCTAATCACTTCTAAGTATTCAAACTATATTATTTCAAAAGTGGGCATTCAAATGAGTGTCTGTGTGTTTGTGTGGTGAGAGCCTGTAGTCCCAGAATGCAGCTGGACATCTCTTTCTCTCCATTCTAACACAGCCCGTACAACACAGCTTGAGATCCCAAACACAGTTCAATTTATTGTAGGTTTGTTTGTCGAAACCATATTGTACCCAATTATGTAGGTAAAAATCGATGAAACAGTTAAGATATTTGATTAACATTCCCAGTCCTCTAATTCACTCTCCCTCTAGAAGCTATAGTGTGTGCAATATGAAACTTAATGTTATGTTCTTCTTTAAAAGAGACGGCTATCTCTTACAGCGACCTTGTTGAATAGTCAGAGTTTTCTGGTACTTTTTTTTTTTTTTTTTTTTCAAAAGCAATTCACATACATTTTGAACTTTTATATGTTTCCCATAATGTCACTCAAGCATTTTGACACTTGACTTGAAGACTATGACTTTGGCACTGACTGGCACTCGGTTCTCTTTTAAAAGCCCAATCATTTGACAACAGCCTGATCATATTCCTCCCACTTTCACAAAAGCCGTTCCGACAGAAAAGGCTACCTTCCTTCCCTCCTAATAACGTTTAACCTCTGGGCGGGGGGGTGGGAAAGTTAGAGTCCAGCCGACCCCGACCCTGACACCTGTCAAATACCACACGGACATGGCTGCCTTTTCTAACCTGGACGCCCTGCCGTCTGCTGCCCGCTGTCTCTAACTTTATCCTATTGTTGCCCCCTGGGCTTCTGTTAGGAGGCGCCCGTTTAACTCCCACATTTTCCCTTAAGCCCCATGTCCCCATGTAGCAGCACTAACCCATGCGGTGCAGGGCATAGGGTCAGCAACGCCCCTTCTGGTGGTTGTGGCAACCTCCACACTCCTGGCGGTGATTAATGCCCCCTCTGGCGGTGGTGGTAGCAGTGGCCACACTGCTGCTAGTGGTGGCAACAGCCACTCCTCTGCTGCTGCTGGGGCAAACGGCCACTCAGGCAGGGGTACTGTCGGCTCCAGACAGGCTCATTTTCTCTCCCCGTGGGAACCATAGCTCCGCCCCCTCTGGTTGACACGACTGCCATTCCCCCTTCCTGGGCTGGTGGTAGCTCCTCCCCCTGAGAATGCTGGGCTGAGAGCTCCACCTCCTTCTCTGGTAACGGGGCTGGCGGAAGCTCCTCCCCCTGAGAATGCTGGGCTGAGAGCTCCGCCTCCTTCTCTGGTAACTGGGCTGGCGGAAGCTCCTCCCCCTGAGAGTGCTGGGCTGAGAGCTCCGCCTCCTCTGGTAACTGGGCTGGCGGTAGCTCCTGCCCCTGACAATGCTGGGCTGAGAGCTCCGCCTCCTTCTCTGGTAACTGGGCTGGCGGTAGCTCCTCCCCCTGACAATGCTGGGCTGAGAGCTCCGCCTCCTTCTCTGGTAACTGGGCTGGCGGAAGCTCCTCCCCCTGAGAATGCTGGGCTGAGAGCTCCGCCTCCTTCTCTGGTAACTGGGCTGGCGGTAGCTCCTCCCCCTGAGAATGCTAGTCTGAGAGCTCCTTCTTTCCTGACCAACAGGATGGCAGCTGCCTTCTTACTGGCTGCCGGACTAGAAGCCCCGCCCTCTTTTTCGCCTCTTCTCATTTTACTGGCTAATGGAACAGAAGCCCCTCCTTCCTTCTTGTCTCCTTTCTGTTCAGTGGCGGACGCGACCCGGAAGCCCCTTCATCTTCCCCATCTCTTCACTCTGCTGTCTGCTTTGCACAAACTGTCAAGGCTGGTGTTGTTTCAAAGAATAATTTGTCCTGTTTAGAATTAATAAAACCTGTAATTATACATTTTACTTGTTTTTTTTAGTTATGTTTATTTGAATCAAACTTAGGTGGAATCGCCACTGTTGGTCAAAATTCTCAGGAATCTACAGGAGGGTTCTGTATTTAATCTGGGGTCTACAGGGTTAATATGACATCTATTGGGGAATATGACTTTATTCCGAATCGGCAGGCTTACCCCCCCCCCCCCTGCCAATATACTAGACTTAATATTCAATCACTCTTATTCATTTATTTCTAATACACAGATTTAAAATGATCTTTATTGCTAATCGGCGGGTTTGTCCTCAGATATATTGGAGTTAATATTCAATCACTCTTATTCATTTATTCTATTTTTATACAGCAGATTTGTGAATCAACATATAATCAATGAGTTTATTTCCAATTACTCTCTCATTTACAATCAACAAACAATGTTATCGTACACACAATTACTCCCAGAAAACTCCTGTAACTTTGACAAGCTTATTGTGCATTCAACTGCTCTCTGGTTTCTCCTGCAACCCAATCTAACAAATGACTCTCTGGGTTCTCTTGCAACCTAGGTGAGCCTTTCCCATTTGCCTGTTCAATTACTCTCAACATAGGCAAGCTTTTTTTTATTTTTTTTTATAAATTTAGTCGTTGCCAATAATTTATTATTTTCTCCCTATTTGGAATGGCCATTTATTTTAATACGCTAGGCTCGCCGCTACCACCCCTGCGCTGACTCGGGAGGGTGAAGATGAACACACGCTGTCCTCCGAAGCGTGTGCCGTCAAGCGAACCGCTTTTTTTCACACTGCAGACTCACCATGCAGCCACCCAAGAGCTACAGCGTCGGAGGACAACGCAGCTCTCGGGCAGCTTACAGGCAAGCCCGCAGACGCCCGGCCAGACTACAGGGGTCGCTGGTGCACGGTGAGCCAAGACACCCTGACCGAGCTAACCCTCCCTCCCCCCGGGCGACGCTCAGCCAATTGTGCGCCGCCCCTTGGAAGCTCCCATCCTTGATCGGCAAAGGAATAGCCTGGATTCGAACTCGCGACTTGCAAACTATAGAGCGCATCCTGCACTCACGTGGAGCGCCTTTACTGGATGCGCCACTCGGGAGCCCCCCCAACATAGGCAAGCTTAACTGTATGTACAGTCCCTCTCAGGAAATCAGCAATAAACAACTTGACTCCCTTTTCTTCGCAACCGGAATGGGATCAGGACCATTATACTCTGTATAGTACAGGGTTGCCAGATTTCTACAGTGTTATAGCCCAAAGTCACTTCAAAACTAGCCCAAAACTAGCCCAATTTGTTTTGTTTTTTTACTGAAACCAAGCTTATTACTATTAACATGTAGCCCTATCCTTTAATGCTGCTACTGTTTCCCAAAGAAGAAAACAGTTCAATCTTTTAAAGTTATGCCACCAATCTAATTAGATGATCACATCAATTAAATCAATTAAACAGCCACATCAATTAAATGCACCTAACAAATTGCAAAAAAGAGCCAACATCTTGCCTTTTTTTTAAACACAAAAAAGTTAAGTTAATTGAAAGTAAGCCCCATGCATTGAAATAACACATAAAAAACATTTTTAACTTCTTACCTTCAAACTCCTCGTGTAAGGGCCAGCTGTTATCATCACGCAGGTGTATCTCAAGTCAATTTTAAATGTACAAAGAAAAAAGTCCAAAAGAAAAAAGTATGTACAAAATAAAACATTTTTACTTTATATATATATATATAATATAATATTTTAGTTTCTAAAAAGCTCCTCTGAGTCGGCACCATCTTCTGCATTATTTGCTTCGTAGATGTCACCTGTAAACAGTGACAGCATTGCTTTGGATGGCTGAAATTGGTTGCAGCAACACTTATTACGCTGCATATATGCTCTGACCCTAAGAATGTTTTCCAACAATTTCTCTTGCATGCGGGTCCTTAGTTTGGTTTTGATTAGGGCCATTTGTGAAAAAGCACGTTCCACTGATGCATTGCTAAATGGTAGGGCTAAAAGAGATAAGGCAAAAAGACCAAGTTCAGTGAAATCTTTATCACCAGCTGCATCGGTGTGTTTAGCCACTTCAACCCAGAACTCTTTAATTTGGCTGTCTTCAGTGTGCTCCCAGTGTACATTGTTCAAAGCTCGCCATTGCTGTTCGAGTTTGCCAAGATCTCCATTGTAAAGTGGCAAAAATGATAAATTTGCCAGCTGTGGCTTTTTGGAACTGAGTACAACAGTTGGGCTGAGAACGGTAAGTGACTCAAGTTGCTGGATATTGGGAGGCAATCTTTGTTTGATCTCTTTCAGAAACTCGAACATGTAATCTCTGCATCTGCGTTTGATATCCTGTGCTTTCTGAGGTTCGATCTTTGATTCTGACAGTTCTAACTGGAACTTGATCCCGAAGTCCACTGCTGAAAGTGGCAAGCTGTTTCTGTCGGACGTTATGTCAAAATCCATTACAGATGACCATGTTGGAAAATCGTGAGGTTTCATGATTCGTTGAATCAAACTGCGGTAAAATGTCATTAAATCAGCAAGAGGTTTCGCTGGATTGGCACTGTCAGGCTGAAACAGCTTGTTTATTCTGTTAACCTCGGTGACAAGGGGCTGAAGAAAAACCAGATACAATCTGTTTACGCGGTCTGAATGCATCTGGTACAGCAGTTCAGCATTGTAATTCCTTTCCCTGCCCTTTTGTAAGCTGAAAGTGCAACTTTAGCTCTTCGTATTGAGAAAGCACTCGATCAACACACTGGCTAATTGCAAGCCATCTTGTGTCAGAAAGCTGCAAAATCTTCAGCGGGGCTTTTCCAACATTAATGGTGGCATAGAGATCGCGGTACTTCTTTTGACGCTGAGTGCTGTGGGAAAACCATGAGTACGTCTGTGATACCATGTACTCGATGTTTCGAGGAAGTACGTCCATTGCTTTTGATGCACAGAGCTGCAGTGAATGACAAACACACTTGTTGTACACAATTTTTGGATTCACCTCCCTTAACTTTGTTAGTACCGAATTATTATTTTTCCCACACATTGTAATGCAACCGTCTGTTGCCAGACCAATGCATCTTTCCACTTCCAGTTTGTTTTCCTTTAAGAATTTGAACAAGGCTGTTGCAGTGCTGTGAGAATCACCGGCTGGCAAGCTAACAATCCCGGCAAACGATGTCACGATACGATCAAGTTTTCTGCTGAAGTACCTGAACACCACACAGAGTTGCTTGTTTGCACTGATGTCTGTGCTTTCGTCCACAATTAAAGAGTATGGCTCTTTGGCGATGTCTTCAAGCATCTCCTGATGAACAATGGGCCCGATGACACATTTTAGAAGTGCTGAGCATTTTGTTATATGAAGACTAATATCCTTCTGTGCAACTTCCCTGACTATGCATCCCATATGATCTACGGTGAGGATGCCGGAAAGGCAAGCAATATGGGCTGCCAGCTTCAACTTACATATTTTAACGGAATTGTCAACTTGTTTCTTAAATCCCGTGTCAAATAAGCTTCTTGTATTTGAATAGGGAGCTGCGTTTCTAATATGTTTCTCTGTTTTACTGTGAGCTAACAGATCGCTGTGATGTGCTCGCACTTCACATTTACAGTACCTACACGCTGCTTTTGAGTCATCGCCAGCTACACGGCTAATCCATTCTTGTAACCCTTTTTCTTTCTCAGTCTTTGCAGTATTTTTTCAGTATTTAGATTACTTCTTTATTTTTCCTGCTTTTTAGCGGTTTCGATGTTTCTACCCTGTTTCTTAAAATGGCTGCTTTTCACTGTCAATTAACACAATCGTTCATCTCTCACGCCTGTTCACTCGCATGGTCATGCGCAGTGGTGGTTGTGGTCATGCGCAATATGTTATTTTATTGGGAAACACAGTTTTATGTAGTTTGTGTGCACTGCGGCGGGTAGGCTGCAAAAGTTTATTCATTTTTAATAAAGTTATTATTTTTTATATGTATAAAGTAAACTAGCCCAAAAAACCACGAGACCTCTTGAAAGTAGCCCAAAAAGTAGCAACCAGCGACTCCTAAATATTTCCCGCGGCTGTCTTTTTAAAGGAAAACCGCAGACCTGGCAACTCTGGTATAGTATTTCAAACACCCAATCTCTGTCTACTTTACACCGCCCCTTAAATCTGTTTTTCGAAAAAGACTAAAAGTTCTAGGCTGACACTCCTGATCAAACCTTCCGAGATCGGCACAGGGCCCCAGAATCAGAGTGCACAGATTCCTCTTAGAAATGTACAGCTCTGTTACCTCCTACAATCTCCCTATCCTAATCTAGCTGATCGGGCTAGTATTAATAACAGATAGGTACCCATTGCGACCCTTTTTGACAATTAATAAACAATAATCAACAACACCAGAAAAAACAGTATAGTAGGTTACTATTCCTGTGATGAATAAATTAAACTTATACTCATCCTTAGTTGTCCTCTAAAGTTCAGTTAAAGAGAGGTTAGAAGGTTCCTTCATGCGTTCAGATGGATGAAATCAAATCAGTTTTGCAGCCTCCCTGGTGCGGACTACACTACAGTTACCTACACTACCTAACCCAGAAAAGGTCATGAAACGACATAATGAGGAAGGAACATTTGCTGCATTTCTTACTTAAAACAGTCTCTGATTTTTCTCTCCTGTTTGTTTTTTCCAGGTTCCAGTCCAGCAGTTAAAGCAAGGACCCAGTTAAGGAATTTAAAAATACTGAGGGGAGAGAAATTAAAAAATACCAGAGGAGAGAAACCGTATCGCTGCTCTGACTGTGGAAAGAGTTTTAGTCTCTCAGGAGACCTTGTGATACACCAGCGAATTCACACAGGAGAGAAACCCTATCGCTGCTCTGACTGTGGAAAGAGGTTCAAGTCATCAGGACACCGTACAGCACACCAGCGAATTCACACAGGAGAGAAACCGCATTGCTGCTCTGACTGTGGAAAGAGTTTCAGGAACTTAGGAGACCTTGTGATACACCAGCGAATTCACACAGGGGAGAAACCCTATCGCTGCTCTGACTGTGGAAAGAGGTTCAACTCATCAGGACACCGTACAGCACACCAGCGAATTCACACAGGAGAGAGACCGCATTGCTGCTCTGACTGTGGAAAGAGTTTCAGGGACTCAGGAGACCTTTCAAAACACCAGCGAATTCACACAGGAGAGAAACCTTATCGCTGTTCTCACTGTGGGAAGAGTTTCAGTCTGTCAGGAAATTTTGAATTGCATAAGCGAACTCACAAAGGAGAGAAACCATATCACTGTTCTGACTGTGGGAAGAGTTTCAGTCGGTCAGAACACCTATTAATACATCAGCGAATACACACTGGAGAGAGACCGTATCACTGCACTGACTGTGGGAAGAGTTTCAGTCGATCAGGACAACTTGTAACACACCAGCGAATTCACACAGGAGAGAAACC
This sequence comes from Acipenser ruthenus, assembly GCF_902713425.1. Lineage (NCBI taxonomy): Eukaryota > Metazoa > Chordata > Actinopteri > Acipenseriformes > Acipenseridae > Acipenser > Acipenser ruthenus. Next base: position 1,800,979 of record NC_081220.1, read on the forward strand.
ATATTACTGCTCTGACTGTGGGAAGAGTTTCAGGGATTCAGCAGACCTTAAAAAACACCAGAGAATTCACACAGGAGTAAAGCCATATCACTGCTCCGACTGTGGTAAAAGTTTCAGTCAGTCAGGACAACTTGGAAAACATCAGCGGGTTCACACAGGAGAAAAACCGTTTCATTGCTCTGACTGTGGGAAGAGTTTCAGTTCGTTAGCAAACCTTGTTTCACACCAGCGAATTCACTCAGGAGAGAAACCGTATCACTGCTCTAACTGTGGGAAGAGTTTCGGTCAGTTAGGACACTTAATTTCACACCAGCGTATTCACACAGGAGAGAAACCGTACCGTTGCTCTGACTGTGGGAAGACTTTCAGACGGTCGGGACACCTTGTGTCACACCGGCGTGTTCACACAGGAGAGAAACCGTACCGCTGCTCTGATTGTGGGAAGAGTTTCAGTAAGTCAAGATCGCTTGTTACACACCAGCAAATTCACACAGGAGAGAAAAAAAAAAAGAAAATGTAAATAATGTTCCTGCATAAAAATAACTTTTATCCATTTTGCTTCCTGGCATTTCAGCACAGCAGTGTGCTGCTGAATAGTGTGGCTGCCCAAGCCGAGGAGACAGTCAGAAAAAATCCTTAAATGGAATTTACTAGTGTAACGACCTCGCCCTTAGCACAAAGCCAACCACTATGGAGCGATTACCTCCCTATATTAAATATATCCCATGACAAAAACAAGTTTGACAAACAGCTGTTTGAAGGGGTGATCTCAAATGCAAAAATCCAAGTTAGGAGAAGCAGTTAGGCCAATCTTGTCAAGCAAATAGGCACACTTGGAAAGGTGCTGGGGCCCAAGATTCACATAATTCTTGCTTCTAACTTGGCGCCTTTCTTTATCGCTTCGTTCCACTTGAAGTGCTCTTTGTATGACTTGAAGTGACTGAGACACACACTCACATTGTAATACGAAAGAGATCATTTCTGATTGGATCAGAATCTGAGTGCTCATGTTCAACACTGTTTTTTTTCCATAAATAGAGCTATTAAAAAATGATATGTCCAAACTACAAAATAAAATGTGCAATGCAAATTTAGGACACAGTGTAAATGCTCTTATTGGAAGTCCAGGAATGCTGAATTCAGCTCCATCGATTGCTATGAGCTACAGCTGTATCACAGAGCAGCTCTCCTGGTAAACCCTTTGAAGGAGGAAACAAACTGCTATTGTTAATTATTTTGCATAGAATGGCACAAGGCAGCTGTAATAGAGTAAATGTAGATGCGCTTTTAGACTGTGTGTTGCTGCTAGCCCCACCCTGTGCAAATTCAAAGTGTAAAACCAGATAACACAACAAGCAGGGCACAAGCTAAGCGATGAGCTGTATTTGATTAGGGAAATAAAAGCTGTTTACTTTGACTATCTGCGTCAGTCTGGATTCTTATAGAAATCAAATGTAAGACAACAAATATACTAGAAGTGTCAGGGGTGGAAGTTGCAGATGTTGAGATATTAGAGTCAGTGTTTCCCAGCATGCATCACTGTGAGCAGCTCCTTCCTCCAGACACAGTGTTTAGATGACTGGGTGTGAGGAGCCTTGTGTTAACAATGGGAGAACTGGGCTAACTGGGGAGCTCACTGTTACGGCCTATTTCAATAGTCTTATTACTGTGTTGTTACATTATGGACAGCAGTGGTGCTCTGGCTCCCTCTTGTGGTCACTATTAATATCTGCTCTGTGTCTCTCGGAGGTCAAATTAATTGCTCTTTGTCATTAAAATGCTGCTTTTATCATCAAACTCTTTGGACTACTTTTCTGAGTATGAACACATCTCTTCTGTATGCAGGTTTTTAAATGATGAAAACAAGAAAAAGAATGAAGTAAAGCAAATAGATTCTTGTTTACTTCCTCACATTGTAAAATAATAGCAGCACTAATGTCCCCCATGGTGGGCTCTAAGACTAGATCATTGACCTGGTCTTTCTTTAAATGACCTTTCACGTTGGACACATTCAAATGTCATCACTGTCATTAAACAACATTTTACATTCATACTGAAATTATTTTATTAATATTGCTTACTTAATCAAATAAAAAAATCTAATAAAAATCATAAAATTCAGGGGCTCCCGAGTGGAGCATTCAGCAAAGGCACTGTGCGGGAGTGCAGGATGTGCCCTATAGCCCGGAGCGCGCTGGTTTGAATCCAGGCTATACCACTGACACAGCCTAATCAAACCCAGCTCTGTGCAGTCTGACTGTAGCAGCTCTGCAGCTGTTCTCAGCCTCAGCCCCTGTGGTTACTGTCTATGAGCCAGAGCAGTTCCTGCAGAGCTGAGGGAGGTTTTTGTACGGACGTGTATCACTGTGTGAATGGGTAGCTATTGCCCTGCTGACAGTAATAATCTCCTGCATCTTCAGCCTGCACTCCACTGATGCTCAGTGTAAACTGTGTCCCTGATCCACTGCCACTGAATGGAGCTGGAGTCCCAGAGTGACGGTTAGAAGTAGAATAAATCAGGAGCTTCTCCAGGTTTCTGCGGGTACCAGTGGATGGAGCTGATACTAACAAAGCTGCTGGCTGTACAGCGGATAGAGACCATGTGTCCTGGAGAACAGACTGAGCTGCTGGAGACGGAGTCAGAACAACGTCTGCACTGGACTCAAAAAATACAACAAAAAATGATTATAAAATAATAATGCAAGAGTCAAATTAAATAGTGTTGTGTTAGAATACAAACAAAATGTACAGAAGCGGCTAGACAGATTTACTTCAATGAAAAGTTCTATTTAAAATGAACTCCAGTCAAGCTTTCAGATTTATAAATAACTATTTAATTATCACCTTGAGCAAAGAGCCCCCGTGTCCCCAGCAGTAGAAGCAATGGCATCATTGTACTGTGTGTTTCAGTGACTCTGAAAGGGCTGAGCAGTGACTCATCAATACTGTGTGTCTCAAAGTGTTTGGAGCAGTGAGGCAGGCACCGGTATACAAAGCAGCTTCCTTTATACAAATCCTGCTGCTGCTGCTGCTGTCACAGATAGAGGAGATCTGAGCCGTGAGTGAGCACCAGTGTGATTGATAGGGTCGGGTTCACTTTGACTGTTTTCTTCTATTTTTCCCCCAGTCAAAGCTCTCAGTATATCACTGCTGTCTAATATAACTGATCTGTTTGTCTAAACTGACAGTAATATTTCTGTTTCTGTCATCATTTCAATGCTATTGAGAATTAAAGGGTATGTAGTGCCCTAACCCTAGTGGTATACCTTCCCATGTGCTGCTGCTGCTGCTGTAGAAGTAACGGACCTGTCATTTTTCTTTTCATTGGTCACATTTTGACTGCTTCTTACTGTTATAAATTGGACATCTACTTCACTGTCTTTCACAGGCCTTTTCAAGATGTACCTTGAGCGAGCTGCTAGGAGTGCATTTTCATTATTTCAATCAGACTGATATTTAACAAGCCAGGGGAAAAGGTATCAAACTCCTTGTGGCAAAGTGGTTGCTGATTATGAACAGGTGCAGAGGTGATGCAGTGCAGGAATAAACAGACAGAGATTTGTAATCCGGTATGGAAAAATATACGTTTTATTTTTAGTTATAATCCAGGTCTGGTGACCAAATAATAAGCGATGCGTAAAACACGGAGAACAGTAACAGGGATTGCAGCCCTAAACAATAAACACAGCATCTCTCCCACAATATACAACCACGGTCACCAGTCCTGGGTGTGTGCTGTAGTGCTTGTGGTGGGTGATACAGTTTAAAGAGTGACAAATAGTGCAGTGCTTTTCCGGGTTCAGTGCTGGCTCTTAGCGACAGCCCAGGAACGTGTTCGCCGTCTATAAACACACAAGTATCAATTATAGACAAACAAACAAACACTCACGATATTCTTAATACACAGTGCACGGCTCCTTCCGGGTCTAGTTCAAAACCAAAAACGAAGGAAAAGATTTACAATTCTCCAGCCCATTTTTAGTTTAATTTATTTTCCATTAGTTTGCCCCTGTTTTACACTTATATATTAAGAATAGCCCCACAAATTGATGAAAGTGTTTTTCTAAATGATTCTTACCCTGAGTGCAGATGACAAGTGCCCAGATGAAGATGCTGATAAAAGTCATTGTTGTTGTGGATTCTGTTGCCATGAAGGGCAGCTCTCAAACATTAAATTATTATTATTTAATGTCAACAAATGGAGGGGGACTAGACATGGTCACAAAGCTGGTCCTGTTTCAACCAGTTTTTCAGTTCTGTTAAAAAAAACTCTTGTAGTCTGATATACTTTTCATAAAGTCTGGTAGCGTATTCCAAAACATGGCACCCTTAATTGAGCAAGCTGTTTGTGCAAACGTAGTGCGACGTCAAGACACTACAGTCTCCTCTTGTGGTTGATCTTCTAGACAATCCAAAGGTAGATCGTTAATGTAGAGACTAAATAATAAAGGCCCTAATATAGATCCCTGTGGGACCCCCATAGTATAGTTCCTAAACGCTGATTCACTATTGCTTATTTTAACACTTTGTTTTCTATCTGACAAGTCAGACTCCATCCATTTCAGAGCCTGACCAGACAGGTTCAATTCAGACAGGGCTAGAAACACTCCCAGAGCACTGAAGCATGTGCTGCCAATGCAAAGTGTCTTTTCTATGCAAATTGTCTTCCTTGGCACAGCAGCCACTTGTAGCCCAGCAGTGGTGTAAACACAGGCTTGGTGCTGTGTGTTCTGACAGAGCAAGATTAGCAGTTTAGCATGAACACTCCCAGGACAGCAAGACTAGACAAAGAACAGCTTTAATAGGAGCATATGAGGAGAGCCAATCAGCCGAGCCCTTATTCCACTCAACACAGCTGGAATGGAGTCAAGTGTGGAGTGTGTGTTTAAAGCAGTACTTGCACTGTGTGTTCAGACAGAGCAAGATTAGTAACTGCCCTGGCATTAACACTCCCAGGACAGTGGGACTATACAATAGAGCCCAGCTATTAAGAGTAGCATTGGAACCTGATTAGCACAGTCCTTAATGCACTCATTAAAGTGTAATGCAGCAGTACTGCTTATTAAACAGCAGCACCGTCATGATTGAAGTGCAGTGAAGTTCTCACTGGCTTCAGTAACACTAAAAGACACTCAGGTCCTCATTCACTAAACGCTGGTAAATGACCAGAATGATATAAATGTTCTTAAGCTTTAACCTTAGGGCGATCTCTAAAATAAGATTGGATGGATTGGCAGTTAGCTCATTTGTGAATGGTCCCTGCTCTGCTCACAGCATCACCAGTGCGCTGCCCTATTTCCTGAATGTTGTGACAGTACATACCGCCTGCTTTACAAACACGGTATTTGAACACGCGCCGAGGACCCAAACATTTTAGCACCCTTCAGTGAATAATGTCTTGAATATCAGATCCCTCCCTCGCAGTATTTCTGATGTAATGTGCATACATTTCCCATCCATTAACATCATGAATTATATTGAAATGACCCGCATGCGGTACTTTTCCTTCGCATTGTTCACCACGGGTTAGGTTGCTCTTCACTGCTTGGTGAATGCAGCAGGTGTACACAGTAGCACACGGTACAGAGCCTCACTGCGTGTTAACACAGTACCGCTGTGTGATAAATGAGGTCCTTACACTTTGATGCTGGTAGCTCCTCACTGTTGTGGGCAATGTTAGGAACTGCAGTTTGTGATGTTTGAGGCATTTTCAGCTGCGTTCAAAAACTAAAGTCATGATATGCCACCTAATATATCCTTCAAGCCCCTCAAGTGAAATACACAGCAATGGAAAAGTTATTCTATTTGTATTTAATGTGTTTATTTGATATTATAAGATGCAGCAATATTTATATCAGTATGTCAGTAAAGCTTTTAATAACTGCTGGGGATGAAATCAAAGAGGGAGTAATTCACTGCTACTACATTATGGACAACAGGCTCCCTCTTGTGGTCAATGTCGATAATTACTGCATGTTTTGTTTGTTTGAGTTGCATTTTAATATAACTTCTTAAGGAATTAATGAAATAATAAGTCCTATTTGTTTCTGACTCCCCTTGAAGCCCCTAGACTGCTGTGTGGTGTTTAACACTTGTGTAATTCTTCAGTAAAGTCACTGTCTCAGCTGATACACAGCACTGTCTCCAGCCCCTCTTCCCTCTGGCTCTTTAATGAGTTCAGAGTGAGGGGGAGATCAGTGACGTGCCCAGCCTGGGCTCTGGGAGAAGCTCGGAGCTTCAGCCCCTTTTCTGTTGGTCTGCTGGAGGTTCAGCACCGGACAGCTCCCTCTGAATCACTCCCTGGGAGAGACTCAGGGAGGAGAGGAAGGATGAAAGAGAAGATTGAAGCCCTTCAGCATGTATATCTCACACATAAATAAGATCAACAACAGAGTAAAAGAGAATAGTTAAAAGAAAAACAGCCAGCTGCATCATCTGTAAACAAAGGAAATCTATGGATAATAATTAGGGAATCCAATCCCGGATTCCCGGATCTTTTTCTGATACAGAAATCCCTGGATTGGAAACATAAAATCCGGGAATTCGGGAGTCAGGATATTTTGGAAATTATTATTATTATTTTTTTTTTTAAAACAAGCACGCCTTTGACCTCGACGTGATTTGAACACGTAGCCTTTTGAGCTGGAGGTCAACGCGCTACCGTTGCGCCATGAAGTCCTCGTGTAGTGTGTGTTTGTCAGCCCCTAATAAGCTAATTTGTAAAAGTTAGTAACGAATAGTGCTACTATAACGAAGCTAAATTTGAACAACTAGCTGGTACAACGAGAGAGGGGGCGGGGCAGAGAAGGAGGGGGAGACGCTGCTAGGCAACCGGCTCGTGAACATTCCACTCAGCTGAGCAGAGACCGTTAGGATTTAAAAATGCGAACGTTCCGAGCGGCGTTAGGCGCTTCGTTAAATTAACACACCGTTGCTGGCATTTGAATATAACCATATTTTAAATACTCAAATAGGACTGTATTAAACAATATATGTTTTTCAAAGTAATATGTTATTTGGAATATTAAAACAATCAAATTAAATAACACATGTTTGGACACAAAATATTTTTCTTCCTCATAACGTGTTAGAAAATGTAAACAGCAGTTGGAGAATGCCGAAGTCTATCATCCTAGCATGTTAAACGAGGGCATTTCTCCTGTAAGCTACGTCTAGTAATAGATCGTTTATACTGTTCTCAATGGTCCGCACCCCAGCCTGAGACCACGATCCAGTGGCCGACGGAGATGTTTTTCAAAGTAATATGTTATTTAGAACATTAAAACACAAGTTAAATAACATGTTTGGACACAAAATATCTTTCAGTGACGTTAACAAGTAGTCTGTTTACAACAAAAATGCAATCTGTGTTAGGAACGCTATTTTAGTCTGATTTAAAATGGAAATTAAAATGGTATTGAGTGCTGACAAGAGTTTGGTATCAGCTGTTGATTTCCTTAAAACAATCTTTTATAGTAAAATAAAGAAATGTATTCTTTTTAAAAATACGTAAAATTGAACTGTCAAAAGTGGGATTTGAACCCACGCCTCTATTCAGAGACCAGAACACAAAATTCTTTGGAAAGACAGAGTCCTTGAGTCTGGCGCCTTAGACCACTCGGCCATTCTGACAAGCTGCATTTGTTACTGTAGAAAACCGCATTATTTATTTCAGCACACACTAGGGTTCTCGTATCAAGGCCCGATTGGGTTTATTACGCACATACCAACTGTTGCTCCATGAATGATGTAATGACAAGTGTAAAAAAAAGAAACGGATTGAAGTCAACCCAAAAAATGTAAGATTATTTATTTCAATATTGTTATAGCTAGAAACGATGTATGCGTTTTACAATAGCAATTGCTATTTGACAATGACCAATAAGTAATTTTGTTGCAATACTGTATACAATGTGAACAGAATCAGACATTGCTCCGTTGTCTCGAAGAAACATCTTCAATTTGTATTTAAAAAGGACGCCCAACGTGGGGCTCGAACCCACGACCGTGAGATTAAGAGTCTCATCCTCTACCGACTGAGCTAGCCGGGCTGACTGGTGCGCGTTTCTTTCACTGTAACCAACTGAGCTATTAATTTGTCATCTTATTTGAGAAAATAGTGAATGACAGAACCAAAGATTCCAAATATAATCCACTGAACTGTAGCTTTATTATCATAATGAAAACAGATTACACATGACCACAGTTCTGTATCAAAATTAAGTCGTAAGTATATGGTTTCCATTGTAGCTATTTACACACACTGCTCTGTTGTCTCCCAGGGTGTTATCTAACAAAAAAGACACATGCTGTGCTGCCATAATTGATTACATAGACTTTCCTGCCCCGTCTTGCTTTCATCTTAGATGTGATCTCAGGTTCTGCTAAGTTCTGCTCCCTCGATCACGTTCTGCAGCATCTCGCCTTGCTAATCACTGCCGTATGCTTTGGCAGCTTAATAGGTTGGTCTCTGTGGCACAATCGGTTAGCGCGTTCGGCTGTTAACCGAAAGGTTGGTGGTTCAAGCCCACCCAGGGACGATGCTTTTTGCATTTCTTAATCACATTAGAAAATGGCACTCTGATACGCTGTTATTTCATCCAATTACGCTGAAGAATAAATGTGCTCTTATTTTTTTTAGTTCAAAATAATACAAAACAAATATGGTCTTGTTGTTTGCCAAAACCCGGGATCGAACCAGGGACCTTTAGATCTTCAGTCTAACGCTCTCCCAACTGAGCTATTTCGGCTTGACAAGACTGCTGTTTCGAGATAGCATTCTTTTTGGCAATCCAGTAAACCTGTAATGAGAAACGTTCAACAGCTCGGCAACACCATAATAGAATCTGATGCCTTTACAAATGTGTTTCGAAACTGTTAAGTTTTCTCCCAAATGCGATTCTCAACAAATGTTTTTTTTTTTTTTGTATTCCTTCCAGAGTAAGTCCAAAAGGCAAACACTGGAACTGGCTGCCTGAAAGTGCAGCGCTTGAACTGCCTCAACAAACGCTGAGCTCTAAAACGTGTACATTGAAAGTCTATTAACATCTTTAACACAATCATCTGTATTCCAATCCACAGGGTGATCAATAAAGTGACTGCTGGCTTTGTTTATATATTAACAAGATGTTTTCAGGATTCACGCGTATTCTGAGCAAGCACGATAGAATATGGTAGTGAAAGGACAAGCAAATAACAGGTTTATTGGCTCCGGTCTTGTACCATCACCCTGACTACTGTCCGTAAGAAAGTGGCATTAATAAAAACGTCATTATGCAAAGTTCCCAATGCGCAAATACGCAGCATATTTAAACTTCTTCACAATCTTAAACCTTCCCAAATGAATTTAAAATACTTACTGACAGGTACGGCCCTTTCCCAATGTAACACTCTGCTTTGTTTGAACACCAACGATGGGTGGGATATTATGTAGTAAACCACAATACTATTGTTCCCACTGTTCACGAGATGAGGCGTTGCCGTGGTAACCATGGTCTGTGAGGCGCCGGTGTGAAAGAGTTGCAGTGCAGCGGTGACGTCGGAACAGTCTTTCTGATGAAAACGCAGAGCAAGCTGAGAATGACGCTGCGCTTTGAACGGCGCTGTAGCTGCGCTGGAGACTGGATGGAGCAGAAAAGACTAACGTTGGAGCTCCTGCAGAAAAATACAAAAGCTGAATGATGAAAAGAATAGAAACAAACACAGACGAAGGGCGGAAGCAGTGCTGGGTATATAAATAGAAAAGAAGGAGAGATTGACATGCAAGCTACCTAACGGGATTGCACATACCGCTCTGGTCACGCCCTTTTTACCTGACCAAACACAGCAGCGCAAGATAATGGCAGAGAGACTGGAACTTGATTGAAACTGAACTGCCCCCCCCCCCAGGAAGTAATTTGTTTGTCGCTATATAATCAATATGTTGTGTGGGCTAAATTGTATATATAAATGTCCGGATTTCAAATTCAAACACGCTAAAAAATGATATAGAGTGGAATAGATATAAAGACGGTTTTGACCTCGACGTGATTTGAACACACAACCTTCTGATCTGGAGTCAGACGCGCTACCGTTGCGCCACGAAGTCCTGGTGTACTGTTTGCTTGTGATGCAATGTTAGAGTGCACAGCGTGACATGAACGCATGCGATAATGTGTTAATTTACCAACAGAAACATAAATAAAAGTGTATGTATTTATTTGTGAATAAACTATCTTGCTTATACGATGGGACAAGAGACCTTACATCGGCAATCTAATGATAGGCCAACCCCTGAGAGACTTTGTCTTGACCAGGGACTAATATAATCTAAAAACAAACTGCGATGGGAATGTGAATAGAGTCAAATACATTTGTACCATTCTGTAAATTATATATATATATATATATATTCGCTCTAACACTTTTTAAACACCTGAACACGTTTACAAATCTACAGGTGTTTAAGATCTAAACACGTAAATGCTTTCTTATTTTTACAATACAAAAAGACACAAATTAAACAACTTACTTTTATTTATTGCATATTTCAAAGTTAAGCCAAAAACTTTTTTAAACAAAAAATCTATTGCAATAGTAACAAGTATTTGAATTGTAATAAATATTTACAATTTGAAGAATAAAATCTGTTACACCTATATGACTATTTGTAGCGTGCATGGTGGAAGGCAGCAATAGGGCTGGTAGGTGACGTAATCACACACAGAGACATGAGCCCGATATACGCTCCTTGCAAAGGAGCCGGCTCTTTTGTACAGCGGTATCGGACTATGCTTTAGTGCAAGAGGTCCCGGGTTTGCGCCTGCCCTCTGGCTGTGTGTGGATTGCCTCGCCCTGTGTGATGTTGTAACGATCACTCTGCACAACTGAGAAGCAGTTGCACTGTCCTCCCTAAGGAGATACTACTGGCCCTATTCCTATAGCTAAATAAGTCAGCAAGAGTGACAGACAGCAAAAGCAGGGACGTCAGAGGTGTCAATTTCAAGAACAATCGGTTTATTATTGTGAACAATAATGTCAACAAATGAAAAAATGAACAAATGAATGAAATGAATAATGATAAGAAAGTAATTCAAATAATTGCAGGTAACAGGTAAGACATAAGATGGTACAGATCAGTATGTAGGGACAAACAGAAGGCTAAACAGATTCACAAAGTAGAAAATGAATGGTGTCCAGAGGGTCTCCAATAAACCCACACTCACAAACACAACACACACAGATAAAGACCAAGGATAAATAAATAGATACAGGTGGGGAAACAATTACATTTAACAGTCTCTGTGGCAATGGTGGGAGAATGACAGTAGGCCCAACAAGTCCAGTAATAGCAGGGTAATTGAAATCCATACAAAGTAACAAAAAAATACAGGAAACAAAGTATCAAATTAAAGTAGAACCAATCCAAACAAAAAAGAAATGATCTCACCCACAAATAAGGCAGTCCAGCAAAGTGTCCCAAAATGATGGTGATTGTAGAAAGTTGAAAACATTGAGTACGTTGAAATTGTTGAGACTGTCCAGTAGTGTTGAGTTGAATGGTGAACAGTTGTTTGGGAAAAATCAGGAGGATCAGGAAAAAATGGAGGCTGTCACACATAAAACAACAAACACTAAACAGACCTAGAAAAAACAGCTAAACTTAAACAAGTAACAGTGAAAACAAAAAGAGCAGTTTAGACAAAGCGCAGCGACAAAAGAAAATGAACGGATGCACTGGAATTATCTAAGGATGTTAATGGATTCACTGAGATTTAAGTAGAGAAAATGCTGTAGTTAAATTGATTCCTCTGAGAAAGGGAGTCTCCCTCAGGCCTGACTAGCCAGCTTTAATACAACTGCTGGCTACTAAGGAGCTCTGAGATTGGAGGGGTGGAAATCTGAATGAGCCAATGGGGAGAGAGGATGAACAGAGGGTGGTTGCAAGGAACTATGGGAAATGAAGTTTTAACCTGGCCAGGCTACTGACCCTAATTAAAGGGACAGGTGGGCGAGACTTACACCCACATTATGTAGCATTGGAATTGCTACAATGTGCCTGCCTGCGGGAACCGAGATCGCTACAATATATATGATTGTATTTAAAACATCTAAAACATCAAATAGAATACTGTGTATGTCCACGCCCTCAAATAAATTATTTAAATAGACAATAAAAACATACTACCTTATCATGAAATTCAGTTTTAACAAATAATTATTTAATTTGTTTACAGATATTTACAATTATGTAAGAATGTTATTGTTGTAATTCACTAATTTAATCATTGAACCCTTTTGCAAAAAATCTGTATTCATGTGATTTGCATCCAGTAAATGGGTCTCCCAATATATATTGCTGCAGGAATCCAAGCACCTGCGAATAAACTGTGGGGTACTGCAGGTGGAAGGCATAGTACATTCCCAGGAGAACAAGCACAGCATCTAATACAGTTTTTGCTTGGCAAAATATCGCAACAGTATCTCCTACTATTACAGCTTCCTGGAGGGTGTTCTTTGCAACACAAAGAACAAGATGTGGTGGTTCTTCTTGTGTGGTTTTCAAGTACTTGTCAAGTTCACTTGTAGATATATCCTGAAAAATATAACATAATGAAATGATGACAAAATAATATAAATATATAAAATATAACATTTTTATTGTACTTTGTTAGATACATTTAATTTAATTTTAAATTTACTGTGTCAATTGTTAGCATTATATAAGTCAATATAATTATGCTTGAATGACAGTAAGAGGACATCTTGTTTGAAGCCGAGTCAATGGGTGCCCCCCCACTCCCAAACATTTTGATTAATGTTATTTAGTATAATTACCTCATATACAGTGATGTCCGAAACTGACTTTTTCCCCTTTCCTTCATCAAATTTAGTTTTTTCTTCAATGAGCTGAATTACAGGTAGCATTCTGAGATCTCCCTGAAAAGAAAAATGGGGTGGGGGTAATGACCTTTGTATAAGTAATTGCTTTGTACAGTGGCGGGGTGTGAAGGGGGGGAGGGAGGAGGTTTGTTGTTCTTTTTGTTTGTTACCTTCGTGTGTTTCCAGCTGGCAAAGCCACAAGTCATTCACAAGAATACAATGTGTTTTGTGATCGTTTATTTCCTCACCTCTTTCTTGGATCCAATCAGTAACTCAGAGACCGTCCTAACCTGTTCAGCCCTTTTGCACAATGTTTCAAATCATGTACTTCCAAGGACCATTGCAAATTCACCCATTACCTAATAGAAAAACACATGCACAAGTATGAAGTTGAAAAAATAAAAATAAAAATAAAAAATACCTCCAACGCAGGAATGTTGAACTAGAATTTATAAACCCAGGACCTATGCTGTCAGATAACAGTTTTAGAAAATGGTTGACATTACATTAAAAATAAATATTTACTTAAAATGAATAAAAAATAAAGTAAAATAAATGTCACAAAATGAGTTTCTGTATATCATCATCATAATAACTGTACTTGGATTGGATTAAAGCAAATCGCAACCTTTAATCCAACATTCACAACCACAATTTTAATTTTATTTTAGTGATCAGTAATATTGACTGTTTGATGAGACTGTAGAAGGAAAATAATAATGCAGTTAACTGTAAGCAGGTGAATTGTAGTATGCCCTCTATAACTTTACAATAACATGAGTAAATAAACAAATACTTACAAATTTTCCCCATTCAAAACAAGGGTAAACTTCAACAACTGGTTTAATTCTTCCAGCTGGAAGAGTGGTCAGCCACAATCGACGATTGCCAAAGGTTTCTTTAAGAAGAATGTCTATGTGATTGTCATCAGGCTTATTTTTGTCAAATTCTTTTCTTAGTTCTTCGACATGGCGGTCGTATTCTTCATCGGGCCGTTCTTCACGCCTCTGTATGGTAGGTACCTGGGCTTTCTTTGCCATAATTGGTGCCGAACTGGAGTCAATGGGCAGGTTTTTCCTTTTTAAAGACCACCTCATGTGCCTCATCTTCTGACTGAGGCACTTAGAAAATAAGGACTACAAAACAACAAGAGGTGAAAACAATAATTGTGAATAAATACATCATGTTTCAGAAAGAAATGGCAAGCTTCAATTCCCAATGTATTGTTTTGCATACTTGAATTCCATCTTACCCACGGTTCATTCCCTTCATGCTTAATGCATGGGTATTTGCTATACAGCTTTTTTCCAATGGCCTGTCACTTAGGCTGGGATAATTAGCCAGGTAATAATTAGATGCTTCATCAACCATTTTATGCCATATCCCTCTTGAATTGCCAGCCAGAAGACTTCTATGCACCAGGTCAGAAAATGGAGGCAGAGGGGTTCTATCATCCACTGTTGAACATCCTGTAGAGTATAATAACAAATAATAATACAAAACAAAAAATAATTAAGTCTGAGGCTGACATTCATTGATAAAGAGTGCAATCTTAATAATGTGCAACAAAATTAAACTGATGAGCAACAAGAAAAAAATAAACATAAACAGGTACTTACTCCGATTTGCAAAAGATTCCGTGTATGCTGCGGAGTCAAGGGATATGATTTCATTTATTTTTTCGGAATCAGACTTCTGCTCAATTGATGTTATGTTCACTTGTTCTTCTATGGGTATCTGTGGGATCCAGCTCTCTCCTTCCATCAGTATTATTAAAGATTCTGATTGCATCTCCAATAAGATTTCGTCATCATCAATCTCAGTTCCGTCAGTTTCCAGGACCAGTATATGCCCCTTTTTTGGAAGGCCAAGTTTTTGTGAACCTGAAAAGGTTATCAATAATTGATCATTTAGATTTATACATAACAAAATAAGAAATGGCAAGAACAACAGACAGCCATTCAACCTATTTGACTTTTTCATTCTGTTTTGAATCTTTTCAGCTGTTGTTAGATCCGTGCTCCATTTTGTGCCACCAGCCAATTCAACTACAGAATAATGAATCATCCCAACACTGCCTTAAAATTTCTAGAACAGACTGTAAAATATAAGTGGAATGTAGTTAATTACACCACCCGTCCACCAATTGCAACCATACAGAGATTATAAAAGATTATTTGGAATTATAGAAAGTTATATCAGTAACATTTTATCTACTCACCTTTTTCAAGAACTTCTTTGAAGGATGTTCCGCTGACTTTTTTTTTTTTTTTTGTTTAGGCTGCCGATCCCACACTTTGAAGACACCCACGGTGGGCTTTGAGGTATAAAAAGAGTGAGGAACTAAGAGACTGGGAGCATGGGACTAGGAGATACCGGAATAGGAAAGAGGGAGAAGCCGAGGGAAGTAAACGAAAATAAAGAGGACGAGATTAGACAGTGAGCGGCTGGGGTTTTTTTGTGCACGGACAGTGTCAGTTTCGTTTTGTTATTTTTTTTCGTGGACTCACTCTGGGAGGACTGCGGAACTTGGTGATTGAAGACATTTGAAAAGAGGTACTGACAAGAACCTTTGCGTTCGTGGTTTATGTCAGGATATCAGGATCTCTCCTGAGGCCTTCAGCTGAAGCGCAGCACCCTATGGAGAGGGTTGCCCAAACAGGCATCTGGACAGGAGCCCTAAGAGGAGGTCTGGACCAGAGAGTGGATGACGTATGGTTAAGTGAACAAATACACATTAAAATGCATCTAACGCTCAAAAATAAAACAATAATTCAAATAAACAAACTGTGCAAAAAAAGGAAAACCAATCCAATTAAAATTCAAAAATCATAAGTGATAATACTGAATAAAATAATAATCAACACATTCGTCACCCGTGACATTACCACCACTGCGATCTTGAAAATGTTTGTATGCCACAGAATTTAAGATCTGAAACGGAATTTTTGGCATCTACAAAATGTCTAGCTAGTGGTGGATGAATATGTTTTCTCCTAATTGAACTTTTATGCTCGCTCATTAATGCGCAATTGTAACTGTCTAGTAGTTTTACCATCATATTGCAAATGGCTAGGACAAGAAATCACATTAATGACATGAGTTGAAGCACAATCACTTGTAAGATACTGTACTCTTTTTTTTCGTTGTATGGCTTGTGCATTTTCTTAGTTTTAAATGTATTATCACAGGCGGTACACTTACGATTTGGAAAAAATCCAGTAGATTTGTCCAGTACACCTAGATCTCTCGAACATCTAAACGAGTCAGCCCTTAATAAAGACCGTCCGTGTTCATTTCGGCGTTTATGACATTGTCTATACACAACAGCTCTTATGTAATCCTATTGGTATCGAATCGATCGCAATTAATGTGTTCCATGTTTCCAGTCAGTTTGATAGTTTTAATACTGTATTACATTCTGAATATGAATAGAGCTGAATTATTAATTGTAGATAATACTTAGAATACCAGATACATATTTAGCATTAAAAAGCAATAGATGTGATTTATTTAATAGTCGTTCATTATTTTGTGTATCAGCCGCCACACAAAGCTGAGCGCAGTGCGGTATACTGTAATGATGCTGCAGTCAGTCTGCCCGGACTGCACCTGAACCATTTTAAAAACACGAAGCTTCTAATAAGCTAATTTGTAAAAGTTAGTAAAGAATTGCGCTACTATAACGAAGCTAAATTTGAACTCCTAGCTGGAGCAACGAGAGAGGGCGAGAGGGCGGGGCAGAGAAGGAGGGGGAGACGCTGCTAGGCAACCGGCTCGTGAACATTCCACTCAGCTGAGCAGAGACCGTTAGAATTTAAAAATGCAAACGTTCCGAGCAGCGTTAGGCGCTTCGTTAAATTAACACACCATTGCTGGCATTTGAATATAACCATATTTTAAATACTCAAATAGGACTGTATTAAAAAAAATATATTATGTTTTTCAAAGTAATATGTTATGTGGAATATTAAAACAATCAAATTAAATAACACATGTTTGGACACAAAATATTTTTCTTCCTCATAAGGTATTAGAAAATGTAAACAGCAGTTGGAGAATGCCGAAGTCGATCATCCTAGCATGTTAAACGAGGGCATTTCTCATGTAAGCTACGTCTAGGAATAGATCGTTTATACTGTTCTCAATGGTCCGCATCCCAGCCTGAGACCACAATCTAGTGGCCGACGGAGATGTTTTTCAAAGTAATATGTTATTTGGCATATTAAAACAATCAAGTTAAATAACATGTTTGGACACAAAATATTTTTCAGTGACGTTAACAAGTAGTCTGTTTACAACAAAAATGCAATTTGCGTTAGGAACACTATTTTAGTCGGATTTAAAATGGAAATTAAAATGGTATTGAGTGCTGACAAGAGTTTGGTATCAGCTGTTGATTTTCTTAAAACAATCTTTAATAGTAAAATAAAGAAATTTATTCTTTTTAAAAATAAGTAAAATTGAACTGTTAGAAGTGGGATTTGAACCCACGCCTCTATTCAATAAGTAATTTTGTTGCAATACTGTATACAATGTGAACAGAATCAGACATTGCTCCGTTGTCTCGAAGAAACATCTTCAATTTGTATTTAAAAAGGACGCCCAACGTGGGGCTCGAACCCACGACCCTGAGATTAACAGTCTCATCCTCTACCGACTGAGCTAGTCGGGCTGACTGGTGCTGGTTTCTTTCACTGTAACCAACTGAGTTATTAATTTGTCATCTTATTTGAGAAAATAGTGAATGACAGAACCAAAGATTCCAAATATAATCCACTGAACTGTAGCTTTATTATCATAATGAAAACAGATTACACATGACCACAGTTCTGTATCAAAATTAAGTCGTAAGTATATGGTTTCCATTGTAGCTATTTACACACACTGCTCTGTTGTCTCCCAGGGTGTTATCTAACAAAAAAGACACATGCTGTGCTGCCATAATTGATTACATAGACTTTCCTGCCCCGTCTTGCTTTCATCTTAGATGTGATCTCAGGTTCTGCTGAGTTCTGCTCCCTCGATCACGTTCTGCAGCATCTCGCCTTGCTAATGACTGCCGTATGCTTTGGAAGCATAATAGGTTGGTCTCTGTGGCGCAATCGGTTAGCGCGTTCGGCTGTTAACCGAAAGGTTGGTGGTTCAAGCCCACCCAGGGACAATGCTTTTTGCATTTCTTAATCACATTAGATAATGGCACTCTGATACGCTGTTATTTCATCCAATTACGCTGAAGAATAAATGTGCTCTATTTTTTTAGTTCAAAATAATACAAAACAAATATCGTCTTGCTGTTTGCCGAAACCCGGGATCGAACCAGGGACCTTTAGATCTTCAATCTAACGCTCTCCCAACTGAGCTATTTCGGCTTGACAAGACTGATGTTTCGAGATAGCATTCTTTTTGGCAATCCAGTAAACCTGTAATGAGAAACGTTCAACAGCTCGGCAACACCATAATAGAATCCGATGCCTTTACAAATGTGTTTCGAAACTGTTAAGTTTTCTCCCAAATGCGATTCTCAACAAATGTTTTGGTTTTTTTTGTATTCCTTCCAGAGTAAGTCCAAAAGGCAAACACTGGAACTGGCTGCCTGAAAGTGCAGCGCTTGAACTGCCTCAACAAACGCTTAGCTCTAAAACGTGTACATTGAAAGTCTATTAACATCTTTAACACAATCATCTGTATTCCAATCCACAGGGTGATCAATAAAGTGACTGCTGGCTTTGTTTAAATATTATTAACAAGATGTTTTCAGGATTCACGCGTATTCTGAGCAAGCACGATAGAATATGGTAGTGAAAGGACAAGCAAATAACAGGTTTATTGGCTCTGGTCTTGTATCATCACCCTGACTACTGTCCGTAAGAAAGTGGCATTAATAAAAACGTCATTATGCAAAGTTCCCAATGCGCAAATACGCAGCATATTTAAACTTCTTCACAATCTTAAACCTTCCCAAATGAATTTAAAATACTTACTGACAGGTACGGCCCTTTCCCAATGTAACACTCTGCTTTGTTTGAACACCAACGATGGGTGGGATATTATGTAGTAAACCACAATACTATTGTTCCCACTGTTCACGAGATGAGGCGTTGCCGTGGTAACCATGGCCTGTGAGGCGCCGGTGTGAGAGAGTTGCAGGGCAGCGGTGACGTCGGAACAGTCTTTCTGATGAAAACGCAGAGCAAGCTGAGAATGACGCTGCGCTTTGAACGGCGCTGTAGCTGCGCTGGAGACTGGATGGAGCAGAAAAGACTAACGTTGGAGCTCCTGCAGAAAAATACAAAAGCTGAATGATGAAAAGAATAGAAACAAACACAGACGAAGGGCGGAAGCAGTGCTGGGTGTATAAATAGAAAAGAAGGAGAGATTGATATGCAAGCTACCTAACGGGATTGCCCATACCGCTCTGGTAACGCCCTTTTTACCGGACCAAACACAGCAGCGCAAGATAATGGCAGAGAGACTGGAACTTGATTGAAACTGAACTGCCCCCCCAGGAAGTAATTTGTTTGTCGCTATATAATCAATATGTTGTGTAGGCTAAATTGTATAAATAAATGTCCGGAGACATTCAAATCCAAACTCGTTAAATAATGAAATAGAGTGGAGTAGAATTAAAGAAGGCTTTGACCTCGACGTGATTTGAACACGCAACCTTCTGATCCGGAGTCAGACGCGCTACCGTTGCGCCATGAAGTCCTGGTGTACTGTTTGCTTGTGATGCAATGTTAGAGTGCACAGCCTGACATGAACGCATGCGATAATGTGTTAATTTACCAACAAAAGAAACATAAATAAAAGTGTATGTATTTATTTGTGAATAAACTATCTTGCTTCTACGATGGGACCAGAGACCTTACATCGGCAATCTAATGATAGGCCAACCCCAGAGAGACTTTGTCTTGACCAGGGATTAATATAATTAAAAACAAACTCCGATGGTTCCACGCGATGGGAATGTGAATAGAGTCAGTTAGATTTGCATCATTCTGTATATATATATTTGCATCATTCTGTATATATATATATATATATATATATATATATATATATATATATATATTTCAAGTAACTGTAGCTTTATTATCATAATGAAAACACATTACACATGACCACAGTTCTGTAACAAAATGACAATAACAAAGACGTTCCCATACCGGGAGTCGAACCCGGGCCGCCTGGGTGAAAACCAGGAATCCTAACCGCTAGACCATATGGGAAGCAGACTACGAAACATGCAACAGTAGCTAGTATACAGTACAGCGATTGGTAAAACACAATGATATTTCATTACAAACGTTACAAATTAAAGCAAACTTCAAACCATTTATATTTATTCTCAATTAACACAAACTCTTCAATTGCTAAAAAAAAATATATTTTTTATTTATAAAAAATCTCCCTTTGTGCTTCTCGGAAGGCATACGATGGAGGGCGCACTGCAGTTTTTCAGTCTGGGGAATATTACAAATTAGCAGACTGTGCTTTAAAATATACATGTAGGGTGGGCGTCTCTGTTACAAAGAATTTTCACACTTTATATGTATTTCCAGAATGCGTTGGGACTAAATACGCAGATATATTAAAACTATCTAAAGAATGCGGGTATCGATTCCGCTGTTTCTCGCATGCTAAGCGAGCGCTCTACCATTTGAGCTAATTCCCCTTGAATTGTACCAGGGATTCTCATAGTCTACATCGCAATTCAGATTGTCCTATAGATTTTTTATTGGCAATGTGTAGACACATTTTGAGTGCGTATCTCATACTGGTAGAAACGCAGAAAAAAAGAAACCATCAAGCCTACAATTGTTCAGTTGTTTAAAACAATAAGCAAATTTCAAATTGATCATTGCTAATGTTTAAACAATTTAAGAACACTTTAAATAGGCCTTGACTAATATAAAAAATATATAGTAATGTGATTTGCACTACGCAGGACTAGATGAGCTTAAATAAAAACATTACATATGAAAATAACTTGTGCTTACCCCCACTTACAAGGAAAGGGTCAAACTTTGTATTCGTCCTCATAACGTGTTAGAAAATGTAAACAGCAGTTGGAGAATGCCGAAGTCGATCATCCTAGCATGTTAAACGAGGGCATTTCTCATGTAAGCTACGTCTAGGAATAGATCGTTTATACTGTTCTCAATGGTCTGCATCCCAGCCTGAGACCACGATCCAGTGGTCGAACAGAGATGTTTTTCAAAGTAATATGTTATTTGGAATATTAAAACAATCAAGTTAAATAACGTTTGGACACAAAATATTTTTCAGTGAGGTTAACAAGTAGTCTGTTTACAACAAAAATGCAATCTGTGTTAGGAACGCTATTTTAGTCTGATTTAAAATGGAAATTAAAATGGTATTGAGTGCTGACAACAGTTTGGTATCAGCTGTTGATTTCCTTAAAACAATCTTTTCTAGTAAAATAAAGAAATGTATTCTTTTTAAAAACACGTAAAATTGAACTGTCAGAAGTGGGATTTGAACCCACGCCTCCATTTGGAGACCAGAACACACATTTCCTTGGAAAGACAGAGTCCTTGAGTCTGGCGCCTTAGACCGCTCGGCCATCCTGACAAGCTGCATTTTTCTACAGCAGAAAACCGCATTATTTATTTCAGCACAGACTAGGGTTGTCATATCAAGGCAGGCCAGAATGGGTTTACTACGCACATACCAACTGTTGCTCCATGAATGATGTAATGACAAGTGTAATGATTTCCATTACACGAGAGTAGATGTTAAAACTTCATGCTGATTTGAACTCGGCTCTCGCCAAGATAAGCACCAACTAAGACGTAGCTTTACAGTAAACTAATGTGATCCATATGTGTCTCCATCCATTTACGTTTCCTTCCATATGATGATGTAGATATCCTTCTGTCTGGTGTTAATGGCTGAAGTGTAATGCTGGCTCCAGGGATCAGCTTATTTTGCCTCCCTGGCGCATCAGCACACACAACGGCTGCAATGCTGGCTCCGGGGATCAACCACAGTGCGGCCTCCCCAGCGCATCAGCATGACAACCGTCTGGATTGAGCTAAGTAGGGTACATCTCTGGGGTTTTCAAGTGGGCACCTTCCATCCTCAGTGTTTCATCGACTAGCCCACGACACCTCAAGAGGGCTCGACGGTGATTCTGGCATCCCAGCATCACCCCCCTCCGTCCCCCACTCAACTCAGCCCAGCTTACTTACCTGTACATCAGCGTTTCTTTCTTTCTATTGTGCTTGAGATCCCCAGCCAGAATCTTTCCGTCTCAACCACAGCCAGTTGCTGCTCCTCTCTGCTGCTTTCAGATAAGTTCTTAGTAGTAATATTACTATAGCTTCTGTCAAAAGTTTGATTGATGAGGGGGGGGTTGTATTTATGAATATATAATGAGGGGGGCGGGTATTTATGAATATATAATGAGGGGGCGGGTATTTATGAATTTATGAATATATAATGAGGGGACCATGGATTTTATGATGGTTACAAGACAGATATGCTTATTGAATATAGGTATTGATATATATATATATATATATATATATATATATATATATATATACACCTATAAACTTACTGCACATCTTTTTATAAGATATGGACAAAAAAATCCATGTTTAATATGTTATTTATGTAATCGGAATAGTGGGATACCCAAGTTTTTATAAATGCTTATGTTAACTTATGCTTTGTGCAGACAACATTAAAGTCTTTTTTTTTTTTTTTTTACATAAGACACACTTAATGAAAAGAGAAAGTTTAAAAATAAGTTATTAAAAAAACATAAAGAAAAACAAACAAAACAAAAAAAAGAAAACACATTATTCACCATTTAAAAGCATTTAAACAAACATTATATATACACAGTAAAACTTGGAGTGTTTTTCAGAGTACAATTTCTGAAAAAAGTGCTCTCTCTCTCTTACCGTTTTCAAAAAAAAATCTCCCCGGACAAAACGCTACAGCCAGAATTCTCTCCCTCTCACTGCTTCCTCGCTCTTCAAACTGCAGCAGCTGAATGATTCCAAAAACTTGTTCTGTGACTTAAATAGGGGGCGGTTCCTTTACACCACACATGCGCACGAAACACACACTCAGCGAGAATATGCGTCATTCAATTTTACACGTAATGAACAAGGGAGGGCTGGAGGGGCGGGGGGTCAACATGTGCTGAAAGCATGCCGACTGTGTTGAAAATTTTCGATTCAGGAGTTCTTCTGATTGTACATTTTCCTGTCCCAACCCTGTGGTTACGTTTGGGTTTGACCATTGAAATATACACGCTGTTACTTTTGCAATATCATCCATCCTGGAGTTGCATAGTCTAGTTTTTAGGGGTTTGGAAAACAGGTGGTTATCTCAACGCGCATACGTTTAAGCTCTGCTGGGTCCTAAAGCCCCAGATGTATTGTATAGCTCCTATAATAATATAATTATTTAAAACACGCTTTTTATTTTTACTTTACCGTAATTAACACCCCACGATCATTTACAAATGTATTCATTAAACCCTCTTTTAGTTTAAATCCCTAAAAAAAGGGTTTTAAGAAGAAAATATATAAAATTGAAAAAAATGTCATATATTGCAAATAAGAGAATGATTGTACGTGTTTTATCATCAACAGAATCCTACACGACCAAACTATTCTGATGGTTTGTGGCAAATCATTAATACGTTTTACTGTTTCGATTTTTTTTAAAACTATAGGAGCATTGTACATCGTTATGTTTTTTAATTTGATTAAAACTAATGTTTGCACATCCAGATGTTATGACCCCTTTTATAATTTATATTTTAGATATTATCAATGGTAACTCATTATATATATATATATATATATATATATATATATATATATATATATATATATATATATATATATATATATATAATGTAATAACCCGTGATCCAAGATTCAAGAGTATAACTTTAATCACAGTGTCTTTTATTAGAAAAATCTCTGGGGCAAACCTGCCATTCGATTTTACACGTAATGAACAGACTGGGGGTATATGTGTGCTGAAAGCCGATAATAATTAGATAGGAAGATACTTTTGCAAAATCATCAATCTTGGAGTCGCGTAGTCTAGTTTTAGGGTTTGGAAAACAGGTGGTTATCTCACTTGAATATACCGCGGCCTTCAAAAGATTAGACAGAAATGTTTTCACCCGTGACTGCAGGGTCCTAATGCCCCACAAGTATTGTATATGTCCTATAATAATAATTATTTTAAACCAAACTTTTTATTTTTTTTACTATACCTTAATTTACACCCCATGATCATTTACAAATGTATTCATTAACCCCTCTTTAGTTTAAATCCCAGACACTTTCCATTATATGAGTACTTTGTTCACCATCCAGTTGGATTATATGGCCCTTTCACATTTTTGTTTTCTTAAACCAACTATCTATCTATCTATCTATCTATCTATCTATCTATCTATCTATCTATCTATCTATCTATCTATATATATATATATATATATATATATATATATATATATATATATATATATATATATATATATATATATATATATCCTAAATAAAGGGTGTGTGCAAGTGTTTGTGTGTTTTAATGCATATTAACCTATGTGCATTTCTGTATTTTGGTTGAATAAAAAATGCAACATTGCCTTGAAGTCATGTATACTTCCAATAAATATTTGAAAGGTTCCTTATAGGGTATGCATTAACTACATCCTTACATTTTAATGGTACTGTTCATTTGAAGTACTGCACAAAAACTTGGTCTTATTTTGTCCTCATGTATTCCCATCATAGGGATGTCCCAGGGCCCTAGCTCACAGGCCCAGCATGGAGGCAAGGTAGAACAACACATGGGTAAGGGGAAGTCAAAGGAGGTTTTTAGAATGCATGGCTTTTATCAGATAAGGCTATCCTGTCTGGGCCCAAAGGAGTGAAGGGAGACACGGAGGATTCACTCTAATGAGTTAACACAGCATTTGACCAGAAGGGTCTCCAGCCCTTTTTACAGGCTACTGGAGAATACATCTGGTCTAAATTAGCCAGAAAGGCAGAAGGCGCAAAGGTCATTGAGCCAAAATGACCGGTATGTGTGCGGGGCTGTTTCAGAGCCTAAGAGATGCAGAGCCTTCCAAATAGGTATATTAGAGTTTTGGGTTAAATTAAATAAATACAACTGAAGGAGTTATTTGGAGGAAATAAACATTATCATTAAGGAGATTGTTTATTTTCGTTAAGATTAAAACCTGGAAACAATTCTATAAACAAAAACTGTTTAATCATGTTTGTTTGTATGTTTTTATTTTTTTAAAAAAGCTAAAATTTTATCCTTAGCTAAATTTTTATCCTGAAGCAAATAAAATAAAAAATGCTAAAATGAAAGACATTTTAAAAATATACCGCATGAACATTAACAAAATACGAGAATATTTTTTGCATGTAATACCACGTAAAGAAAATAGAAATAACTAAGCCGACGTTTAACTATAAACAAACAAACAGGTATATGTATTTGCTTTTGCAATTCTTGTTTATTCTCGTCATACCAATAAAAGCTTATTGAATTGAATATAACTGAATAAAACAGAACAGAGTTTAACATGTTCTAAACATGTTAAATATAGAGTAAAGAAAATATAAGTAAAGTATAGCATTCCACTAAAGAATAAGGCCTACGGTTTTTGTAATGTATTTAGATTCCCTGAAAAAGGCACGGAACAGCTTTTTAGAGAGAGAGACCCCAGCTCTAACCAAAGATCTTTTCTGAAATGAGGGACATCCCTTTCTTCAGGGGAGTGGTCTGGTGAACCTGCCTATATCTTTCCAAAGAAATGGGGTCAGTCTCCAATACTTTATTGTGGATTTATTTTCTTGAGGTACATGTTTTTACAATATTTGGTACACTCTATATACACCCAAAAAACACAAGTGCATTATGTTTACTTTGTGTATTTAAGAATCATGAACAAACCCTGGTATTTGTGAGATGATAGGGTGCAGTCATCATGTACCTTAAATTAGAAACTCCTCCTTTATAGATACGTTTTCAGTGTGTTATTTTACTGAACATAATTACAATATGCTTTTACAATGTGCTCCAGGTGTTATGTTTTATTTTTTTAATGCATGTGGATATGCAGGTTTGAACCTTAGGTGTCAATAATTACATAAATAAATACATCCTTATTTACATGATAAACACAGATATCTATACGCCCAGAATGCCTTATTTCTTTAAATTATTGTATACACTCTTTATTGTTGAGCTCTCATTAAATTGAATTTATTCATATACAAAATAATTAAATGCTCACCGGTATTGTGAATGTCAGAATATGACAGGTTGCCCCAAAGTTTGTGTTAAAAATATCCATACTTTAAGTTATACATACTTTAATTTTTTAATAATGGATTGATGCGTAGATTTGTTTAACTTCATATTCCCCCAAAATTGTTATGTTGGTAGGTTTGTAACACCGGGTCGGTGTTATTTTGGGGGTAGGTGTTTTAAAAATGGTACACCTTGTACTGCGCTTGACCCGGGTATGTAGTGTGGAGTAGTGGTTAGGGCTCTGGACTCTTGACCAGAGGGTTGTGGGTTCAATCCCCAGTGGGGGACACTGCTGTTGTACCCTTGAGCAAGGTACTTTACCTAGATTGCTCCAGTAAAAACCCAACTGTATAAATGGGTAATTGTATGTGAAATAATGTATAATGTGATATCTTGTAACAATTGTAAGTCGCCCTGGATAAGGGCGTCTGCTAAGAAATAAATAATAATAATAAATAATAAATGATTTTAGTTCAGAAAACAAGCAAATGTCCACCTGAAAGGGGTATGATGTACTGAGTTGGTCCCTTAAAGTAATTTTTATATAATATTTCACTATTCATCAAATGTATGTGAGTTTAACTGATGCGCAACAAATAGGGTTACATTGTAAACATCTAGGATTTGGGAGATGAACTATAATTTGGCTTGTTCTTAGTGACTTATGCAGTAGTCAATCAAAGCAAGGACAGCGTCCCATTTTCTGACGTTACACAGGTCAAGTTGCGGTACACATACCATATTCTGATTATATGCCACTTACTGGTCCTGTGCCAGAGCCACAAAAATAAAGAGGGAAACAAGGAGAAGAGTTATGTGTATATTTGAATAATAATAGTATATAGTAGTCTACTGTCTGTTTAAACTTCCCAAAGTGTTACAAATGGTACTTTGTGATGTATTATTATGAAAGAAAAGGTTTCTTTGACACCAGTCGGTACCAAAGAATCTTATGTAACGTTGGGGCCATGGTTATTTTTATTTGATGCATATCAAACATGTACAGTATAGAACTACAGGAGGTTTCTCTTTTACTACTTGCTTATGTTTTACTGTTAAAAATAAGGTATAGATTTATCTTGTTCAGAAGCAGGTTCAGATATCTGCTGTCTTTATACATTATTCATATTGTTTCATATTGTTTCTTTCTGTTCATATTCTGGATATATACAGGTTTGAACCTTAGGTGTCAATAATTACATAAATAAATACATCCTTATTTACATGATAAACACAGATATCTATACGCCCAGAATGCCTTATTTCTTTAAATTATTGTATACACTCTTTATTGTTGAGCTCTCATTAAATTGAATTTATTTATATACAAAATAATTAAATGCTCACCGGTATTGTGAATGTCAGAATATGACAGGGCGCCCCAAAGTTTGTGTTAAAAATATACATACTTTAAGTTATACATACTTTAATTTTTTAATAATGGATTGATGCGTAGATTTGTTTAACTTCATATTCCCCCCAAATTGTTATGTTGGTAGGTTTGTAACACCGGGTCGGTGTTATTTTGGGGGTAGGTGTTTTAAAAATGGTACACCTTGTACTGCGCTTGACCCGGGTATGTGTAAATGATTTTAGTTCAGAAAACAAGCAAATGTCCACCTGAAAGGGGTATGATGTACTGAGTTGGTCCCTTAAAGTAATTTTTATATAATATTTCACTATTCATCAAATGTATGTGAGTTTAACTGATGCGCAACAAATAGGGTTACATTGTAAACATCTAGGATTTGGGAGTTGAACTATAATTTGGCTTGTTCTTAGTGACTTATGCAGTAGTCAATCAAAGCAAGGACAGCGTCCCATTTTCTGACGTTACACAGGTCAAGTTGCGGTACACATACCATATTCTGATTATATGCCACTTACTGGTCCTGTGCCAGAGCCACAAAAATAAAGAGGGAAACAAGGAGAAGAGTTATGTGTATATTTGAATAATAATAGTATATTGTAGTCTACTGTCGGTTTAAACTTCCCAAAGTGTTACAAATGGTACTTTGTGATGTATTATTATGAAAGAAAAGGTTTCTTTGACACCAGTCGGTACCAAAGAATCTTATGTAACGTTGGGGACATGGTTATTTTTATTTGATGCATATCAAACATGTACAGTATAGGAATACAGAACTACTATTTGCTTATGTTTTACTGTTAAAAATAAGGTATAGATTTATCTTGTTCAGAAGCAGGTTCAGATATCTGCTGTCTTTATACATTATTCATATTGTTTCATATTCTTTCTTTCTGTTCATATTCAAATAAAAGCCTAAACCTTAATGTATCAATCCAACATTACAAATACTATAGTCTACCTATTTAAATATCTTAAGAGTTATTGGAGACTGAAGCAAAATAAACACATAATAAGCAATAATGAATGAATAGATTGGGTGTTTTGGGGTGTTGAGCTGGGAGATACAATTGTGTTTGCTTTTATTTAGTATGAAAACAGCTCCTTGGATAAAGGCAGCCGGTAAATAATAATAATAATAATAATAATAATAATAATAATAATAATAATAATAATAATAATAATAATCATAGGTCATCAAGTTATCGATTGTAGTATGCAATGAGAGTAATAATATGCAACTAAATTAAGGAATACTAACTTATTGTTGAATAGCTACAGTATAAAAAGATAATAAATTAATTACAAAGGATAATTTCTGAAATACAATATTTAAACTGTTGATTATATAGAGTTGTTAACTACAAGTAGCCTACTAGGATAGTACATGCCTAGCACATGAACATGTCTCGTCTTAAAAAATGTTATCGTGGTAAGGTCATCAGGCAAGTTAGTACCACAGCGTCTTCATTAACACATCCCTTTTTAAACTGCTTTAATAATACATAGATAGGTATATAACGTCTAAATGGCAATAGATTGTCTATTTGTCTAACCTGCCTTTTATACATTTAACATGTTTTTGGTCACATGACAATAGAAAGACATACAACAATAAAGTGTTATGATCGATAGTAAAAACATCGCACATGCTGTCCCTAAATGAAAATGTTTAATTGCTTTATTCACCATATGCTTTTACTAATAATTATTGTAAGACAACCCATATTAGAACTATTACTTGTAGGGAAAAAGACATCATAATTCTACTTACAAGACAGGGGGCCCAGCTGAGAGGAGATATTTTCCCTTGACCTATTTAGAGGTCTGGTTGAATGTGTTAAATTGTTTATATTTCAGGTTAATAGAATGATTGTATTGGGAAGTGAAACTGTTGATGGAATATGTTTTCGGTGCAAAATCTAAATGCAGAGATTACAGTTTTCTCAATTGCTAAAGTTAAATAAGCAGGCAGGTGACAGAAGCCGTAAAAATAAACTCACAGGTAGCTGTGGTGGTTAGGGTTCAGGCTCCCATCATGCTCCTGAAACATCTCATTGGGTTTTACATTTCACCACAACCCACTGGTCCATAGCAACACTCTTTCTATTCAATTGATTATTATTATTTATTTATTTATTTATTTATTTTTTAACACAAGGGTACGTTCTGACCAAAACCTAATGTTAATGAGACAATATGGTGTATGGCAAGGCTGCAAATCTAAACACCATCCTGCACATAATTCTTTCTATTTTATTTATTTATTTATTCGGGTTGTATTATTTGTCATCCTTAAAAATCCTGTGGTATATTGATAATTTACCCCTAATCCATGCACTGTGTCTAAAAATAGTTTTTTGCTGCTGTGCTTAAGACCAAGCATTCAACTTTCAAGTGGTTCTAAGAATTCCAACTACTTGCTAAATTCGGTGTAAATGGATCTCAATAAAGAGGGTGAATAAAGGAAACTCAATGACAGGCTGTTCCAGCCCCGGTCCCAGACAAGACGTCTGCTAATGTGGTAGATCATAAAGTTGCTATCCAAAAGGTTTTACACCTAGCAAATGATTTTCTGGGTCAACTTCCTCTAACAAAATCTATCTGTGTTTTTTAGACCCCCAGTTGTTTCACTCTGCTCATAAGGTGTAAATTCATATATATATATATATATATATATATATATATATATATATATATATATATATATATATATATATATATATATATATAAGCAACTCAGACTTTAGGTAAGAGACCCAAAATGCACATTTACATAATTAAAATAGCCTGTAACAGAATGATCCAAATATCCTCAGGAAGAGGGTGCTTAGAGTTGTTTAAATCTGTGTTTGTCAATTTGGCAAACAATGAATCAAGTATATTTACAAACTAACTATTCCAAAGAATGTTACTGTTCTTTAAAAATCCAATCTAAATTATTATTTATTTCTTAGCAGATGTCCTTATCCAGGGCAACTTACAATTGTTACAAGATATCACATTATTTTTTATATACAATTACCCATTTATACAGTTTGGCTTTTACTGGAGCAATCTAGGTAAAGTACCTTGCTCAAGGGTACAGTAGCAGTGTCCCCGACCAGGGATTGAACCCACGACCGTCCGGTCAAGAGTCCAGAGCCCTAACCACTACTCCACACTGCTGCCCTAGCACTGTGATTATTTATTTTATTTTTTATTTTTATTTTTTACCTTAACGTCTAAAAGTGTAAAAATATTTTCTTCAAAATGTAAGCTTATAAATCTGCGGGATAAGTTTGGGGTTTAAAAGTGGTTGTCTTACCATATATCATCTGTTAAGATGCATAGCTTTCTTAACATGGAGGTAAACAATTCAAAGAATGAATGCTTACAGAATGATTCTTTTTACTTCCAGGGAGGGAGGTGTGACCGTGTTCAGAACAGCCTGTCATTGAGTTTCCTTTATTCACCCTCTTTATTGAGATCCATTTACACCGAATTTAGCAAGTAGTTGGAATTCTTAGAACCACTTGAAAGTTGAATGCTTGGTCTTAAGCACAGCAGCAAAAAACTATTTTTAGACACAGTGCATGAATTAGGGGTAAATTATCAATATACCACAGGATTTTTAAGGATGACAAATAATACAACCCGAATAAATAAATAAATAAAATAGAAAGAATTATGTGCAGGATGGTGTTTAGATTTGCAGCCTTGCCATACACCATATTGTCTCATTAACATTAGGTTTCGGTCAAAACGTACCCTTGTGTTAAAAAATAAATAAATAAATAAATAAATAATAATAATCAATTGAATAGAAAGAGTGTTGCTATGGACCAGTGGGTTGTGGTGAAATGTAAAACCCAATGAGATGTTTCAGGAGCATGATGGGAGCCTGAACCCTAACCACCACAGCTACCTGTGAGTTTATTTTTACGGCTTCTGTCACCTGCCTGCTTATTTAACTTTAGCAATTGAGAAAACTGTAATCTCTGCATTTAGATTTTGCACCGAAAACATATTCCATCAACAGTTTCACTTCCCAATACAATCATTCTATTAACCTGAAATATAAACAATTTAACACATTCAACCAGACCTCTAAATAGGTCAAGGGAAAATATCTCCTCTCAGCTGGGCCCCCTGTCTTGTAAGTAGAATTATGATGTCTTTTTCCCTACAAGTAATAGTTCTAATATGGGTTGTCTTACAATAATTATTAGTAAAAGCATATGGTGAATAAAGCAATTAAACATTTTCATTTAGGGACAGCATGTGCGATGTTTTTACTATCGATCATAACACTTTATTGTTGTATGTCTTTCTATTGTCATGTGACCAAAAACATGTTAAATGTATAAAAGGCAGGTTAGACAAATAGACAATCTATTGCCATTTAGACGTTATATACCTATCTATGTATTATTAAAGCAGTTTAAAAAGGGATGTGTTAATGAAGACGCTGTGGTACTAACTTGCCTGATGACCTTACCACGATAACATTTTTTAAGACGAGACATGTTCATGTGCTAGGCATGTACTATCCTAGTAGGCTACTTGTAGTTAACAACTCTATATAATCAACAGTTTAAATATTGTATTTCAGAAATTATCCTTTGTAATTAATTTATTATCTTTTTATACTGTAGCTATTCAACAATAAGTTAGTATTCCTTAATTTAGTTGCATATTATTACTCTCATTGCATACTACAATAGATAACTTGATGACCTATGATTATTATTATTATTATTATTATTATTATTATTATTATTATTATTATTATTATTATTATTTACCGGCTGCCTTTATCCAAGGAGCTGTTTTCATACTAAATAAAAGCAAACACAATTGTATCTCCCAGCTCAACACCCCAAAACACCCAATCTATTCATTCATTATTGCTTATTATGTGTTTATTTTGCTTCAGTCTCCAATAACTCTTAAGATATTTAAATAGGTAGACTATAGTATTTGTAATGTTGGATTGATACATTAAGGTTTAGGCTTTTATTTGAATATGAACAGAAAGAAAGAATATGAAACAATATGAATAATGTATAAAGACAGCAGATATCTGAACCTGCTTCTGAACAAGATAAATCTATACCTTATTTTTAACAGTAAAACATAAGCAAATAGTAGTTCTGTATTCCTATACTGTACATGTTTGATATGCATCAAATAAAAATAACCATGGCCCCAACGTTACATAAGATTCTTTGGTACCGACTGGTGTCAAAGAAACCTTTTCTTTCATAATAATACATCACAAAGTACCATTTGTAACACTTTGGGAAGTTTAAACAGACAGTAGACTACTATATACTATTATTATTCAAATATACACATAACTCTTCTCCTTGTTTCCCTCTTTATTTTTGTGGCTCTGGCACAGGACCAGTAAGTGGCATATAATCAGAATATGGTATGTGTACCGCAACTTGACCTGTGTAATGTCAGAAAATGGGACGCTGTCCTTGCTTTGATTGACTACTGCATAAGTCACTAAGAACAAGCCAAATTATAGTTCATCTCCCAAATCCTAGATGTTTACAATGTAAACCTATTTGTTGCTCATCAGTTAAACTCAAATACATTTGATGAATAGAGAAATATTATATAAAAATTACTTTAAGGGACCAACTCAGTACATCATACCCCTTTCAGGTGGACATTTGCTTGATTTCTGAGCTAAAATCATTTACACATACCCGGGTCAAGCACAGTACAAGGTGTACCATTTTAAACACCTACCCCCAAAATAACACCGACCCGGTGTTACAAACCTACCAACATAACAATTTTGGGAGAATATGAAGTTAAACAAATCTACGCATCAATCCATTATTAAAAAATTAAAGTATGTATAACATAAAGTATGGATATTTTTAACACAACCTTTGGGGCGACCTGGCATATTCTGACATTCACAATACCTGGGGAGCATTTAATTATTTTGTATATAAATAAATTCAATTTAATGAGAGCTCAACAATAAAGAGTGTATACAATAATTTAAAGAAATAAGGCATTCTGGGCGTATAGATATCTGCGTTTATCATGTAAATAAGGATGTATTTATTTATGTAATTATTGACACCTAAGGTTCAAACCTGTATATATCCAGAATATGAACAGAAAGAAACAATATGAAACAATATGAATAATGTATAAAGACAGCAGATATCTGAACCTGCTTCTGAACAAGATAAATCTATACCTTATTTTTAACAGTAAAACATAAGCAAATAGTAAAAGAGAAACCTCCTGTAGTTCTATACTGTACATGTTTGATATGCATCAAATAAAAATTACCACGGCCCCAACGTTACATAAGATTCTTTGGTAGCGACTGGTGTCAAAGAAACCTTTTCTTTCATAATAATACATCACAAAGTACCATTTGTAACACTTTGGGAAGTTTAAACCGACAGTAGACTACTATATACTATTATTATTCAAATATACACATAACTCTTCTCCTTGTTTCCCTCTTTATTTTTGTGGCTCTGGCACAGGACCAGTAAGTGGCATATAATCAGAATATGGTATGTGTACCGCAACTTGACCTGTGTAACGTCAGAAAATGGGACGCTGTCCTTGCTTTGATTGACTACTGCATAAGTCACTAAGAACAAGCCAAATTATAGTTCAACTCCCAAATCCTAGATGTTTACAATGTAACCCTATTTGTTGCGCATCAGTTAAACTCACATACATTTGATGAATAGTGAAATATTATATAAAAATTACTTTAAGGGACCAACTCAGTACATCATACCCCTTTCAGGTGGACATTTGCTTGTTTTCTGAACTAAAATCATTTATTATTTATTATTATTATTTATTTCTTAGCAGACGCCCTTATCCAGGGCGACTTACAATTGTTACAAGATATCACATTATACATTATTTCACATACAATTACCCATTTATACAGTTGGGTTTTTACTGGAGCAATCTAGGTAAAGTACCTTGCTCAAGGGTACAACAGCAGTGTCCCCCACTGGGGATTGAACCCACAACCCTCTGGTCAAGAGTCCAGAGCCCTAACCACTACTCCACACTACATACCCGGGTCAAGCGCAGTACAAGGTGTACCATTTTTAAAACACCTACCCCCAAAATAACACCGACCCGGTGTTACAAACCTACCAACATAACAATTTTGGGGGAATATGAAGTTAAACAAATCTACGCATCAATCCATTATTAAAAAATTAAAGTATGTATAACTTAAAGTATGGATATTTTTAACACAAACTTTGGGGCAACCTGTCATATTCTGACATTCACAATACCGGTGAGCATTTAATTATTTTGTATATGAATAAATTCAATTTAATGAGAGCTCAACAATAAAGAGTGTATACAATAATTTAAAGAAATAAGGCATTCTGGGCGTATAGATATCTGTGTTTATCATGTAAATAAGGATGTATTTATTTATGTAATTATTGACACCTAAGGTTCAAACCTGCATATCCACATGCATTAAAAAAATAAAACATAACACCTGGAGCACATTGTAAAAGCATATTGTAATTATGTTCAGTAAAATAACACACTGAAAACGTATCTATAAAGGAGGAGTTTCTAATTTAAGGTACATGATGACTGCACCCTATCATCTCACAAATACCAGGGTTTGTTCATGATTCTTAAATACACAAAGTAAACATAATGCACTTGTGTTTTTTGGGTGTATATAGAGTGTACCAAATATTGTAAAAACATGTACCTCAAGAAAATAAATCCACAATAAAGTATTGGAGACTGACCCCATTTCTTTGGAAAGATATAGGCAGGTTCACCAGACCACTCCCCTGAAGAAAGGGATGTCCCTCATTTCAGAAAAGATCTTTGGTTAGAGCTGGGGTCTCTCTCTCTAAAAAGCTGTTCCGTGCCTTTTTCAGGGAATCTAAATACATTACAAAAACCGTAGGCCTTATTCTTTAGTGGAATGCTATACTTTACTTATATTTTCTTTACTCTATATTTAACATGTTTAGAACATGTTAAACTCTGTTCTGTTTTATTCAGTTATATTCAATTCAATAAGCTTTTATTGGTATGACGAGAATAAACAAGAATTGCAAAAGCAAATACATATACCTGTTTGTTTGTTTATAGTTAAACGTCGGCTTAGTTATTTCTATTTTCTTTACGTGGTATTACATGCAAAAAATATTCTCGTATTTTGTTAATGTTCATGCGGTATATTTTTAAAATGTCTTTCATTTTAGCATTTTTTATTTTATTTGCTTCAGGATAAAAATTTAGCTAAGGATAAAATTTTAGCTTTTTTAAAAAAATAAAAACATACAAACAAACATGATTAAACAGTTTTTGTTTATAGAATTGTTTCCAGGTTTTAATCTTAACGAAAATAAACAATCTCCTTAATGATAATGTTTATTTCCTCCAAATAACTCCTTCAGTTGTATTTATTTAATTTAACCCAAAACTCTAATATACCTATTTGGAAGGCTCTGCATCTCTTAGGCTCTGAAACAGCCCCGCACACATACCGGTCATTTTGGCTCAATGACCTTTGCGCCTTCTGCCTTTCTGGCTAATTTAGACCAGATGTATTCTCCAGTAGCCTGTAAAAAGGGCTGGAGACCCTTCTGGTCAAATGCTGTGTTAACTCATTAGAGTGAATCCTCCGTGTCTCCCTTCACTCCTTTGGGCCCAGACAGGATAGCCTTATCTGATAAAAGCCATGCATTCTAAAAACCTCCTTTGACTTCCCCTTACCCATGTGTTGTTCTACCTTGCCTCCATGCTGGGCCTGTGAGCTAGGGCCCTGGGACATCCCTATGATGGGAATACATGAGGACAAAATAAGACCAAGTTTTTGTGCAGTACTTCAAATGAACAGTACCATTAAAATGTAAGGATGTAGTTAATGCATACCCTATAAGGAACCTTTCAAATATTTATTGGAAGTATACATGACTTCAAGGCAATGTTGCATTTTTTATTCAACCAAAATACAGAAATGCACATAGGTTAATATGCATTAAAACACACAAACACTTGCACACACCCTTTATTTAGGATATATATATATATATATATATATATATATATATATATATATATATATATATATAGATAGATAGATAGATAGATAGATAGATAGATAGATAGATAGATAGATAGATAGTTGGTTTAAGAAAACAAAAATGTGAAAGGGCCATATAATCCAACTGGATGGTGAACAAAGTACTCATATAATGGAAAGTGTCTGGGATTTAAACTAAAGAGGGGTTAATGAATACATTTGTAAATGATCATGGGGTGTAAATTAAGGTATAGTAAAAAAAATAAAAAGTTTGGTTTAAAATAATTATTATTATAGGACATATACAATACTTTTGGGGCATTAGGACCCTGCAGTCACGGGTGAAAACATTTCTGTCTAATCTTTTGAAGGCCGCGGTATATTCAAGTGAGATAACCACCTGTTTTCCAAACCCTAAAACTAGACTACGCGACTCCAAGATTGATGATTTTGCAAAAGTATCTTCCTATCTAATTATTATCGGCTTTCAGCACACATATACCCCCAGTCTGTTCATTACGTGTAAAATCGAATGGCAGGTTTGCCCCAGAGATTTTTCTAATAAAAGACACTGTGATTAAAGTTATACTCTTGAATCTTGGATCACGGGTTATTACATTATATATATATATATATATATATATATATATATATATATATATATATATATATATATATATATATATATATATAATGAGTTACCATTGATAATATCTAAAATATAAATTATAAAAGGGGTCATAACATCTGGATGTGCAAACATTAGTTTTAATCAAATTAAAAAACATAACGATGTACAATGCTCCTATAGTTTTAAAAAAAATCGAAACAGTAAAACGTATTAATGATTTGCCACAAACCATCAGAATAGTTTGGTCGTGTAGGATTCTGTTGATGATAAAACACGTACAATCATTCTCTTATTTGCAATATATGACATTTTTTTCAATTTTATATATTTTCTTCTTAAAACCCTTTTTTTAGGGATTTAAACTAAAAGAGGGTTTAATGAATACATTTGTAAATGATCGTGGGGTGTTAATTACGGTAAAGTAAAAATAAAAAGCGTGTTTTAAATAATTATATTATTATAGGAGCTATACAATACATCTGGGGCTTTAGGACCCAGCAGAGCTTAAACGTATGCGCGTTGAGATAACCACCTGTTTTCCAAACCCCTAAAAACTAGACTATGCAACTCCAGGATGGATGATATTGCAAAAGTAACAGCGTGTATATTTCAATGGTCAAACCCAAACGTAACCACAGGGTTGGGACAGGAAAATGTACAATCAGCAGAACTCCTGAATCGAAAATTTTCAACACAGTCGGCATGCTTTCAGCACATGTTGACCCCCCGCCCCTCCAGCCCTCCCCTCCAGCCCTCCCCTCCAGCCCTCCCTTGTTCATTACGTGTAAAATTGAATGACGCATATTCTCGCTGAGTGTGTGTTTCGTGCGCATGTGTGGTGTAAAGGAACCGCCCCCTATTTAAGTCACAGAACAAGTTTTTGGAATCATTCAGCTGCTGCAGTTTGAAGAGCGAGGAAGCAGTGAGAGGGAGAGAATTCTGGCTGTAGCGTTTTGTCCGGGGAGATTTTTTTTTGAAAACGGTAAGAGAGAGAGAGCACTTTTTTCAGAAATTGTACTCTGAAAAACACTCCAAGTTTTACTGTGTATATATAATGTTTGTTTAAATGCTTTTAAATGGTGAATAATGTGTTTTCTTTTTTTTGTTTTGTTTGTTTTTCTTTATGTTTTTTTAATAACTTATTTTTAAACTTTCTCTTTTCATTAAGTGTGTCTTATGTAAAAAAAAAAAAAAAAAGACTTTAATGTTGTCTGCACAAAGCATAAGTTAACATAAGCATTTATAAAAACTTGGGTATCCCACTATTCCGATTACATAAATAACATATTAAACATGGATTTTTTTGTCCATATCTTATAAAAAGATGTGCAGTAAGTTTATAGGTGTATATATATATATATATATATATATATATATATATATATATCAATACCTATATTCAATAAGCATATCTGTCTTGTAACCATCATAAAATCCATGGTCCCCTCATTATATATTCATAAATTCATAAATACCCGCCCCCTCATTATATATTCATAAATACCCGCCCCCCTCATTATATATTCATAAATACAACCCCCCCTCATCAATCAAACTTTTGACAGAAGCTATAGTAATATTACTACTGTTCTTCACTGTGCGACGCAACTCTTGGCCACTGAATCCGACGTCTCTGAGAAACCGGGTTGTAGAGTGTGCCACAAATCCTCGACAACCCACTTCCACTGGGTAAACCCGAACTCTCCATCCTCGCTGTTCCGCTTCAGTAGCTAGCTGAGCATACCGCAGTTTCTTCCTCTCATACGCCTCATCTACAGCATCCTCCCATGGCACTGTTAACTCTACCAGGTGAACAAGGCGTGCTGATCCAGACCACAAGACAATATCTGGTCGAAGGTTAGTTGTGGCAATCTCAGGTGGAAAAATAAGGCGTTGACCAACATCTGCCAGCATTTTCCAGTCTCTAGCAGCTTCCAGTTGTCCTGGGCGAGGATTGGTTTTAACACCTTTTCTTGGTGGTTGCTCTCCTGGGCGGAGGAATGTTGTCTTTTGTGTGTAATGTTTTGATGGAACAGGTGACAACTTATTGGTCATGTTACGCTTGTCTTCCAATGCTAAGGCCAAACATCGCAGCACCTGGTCATGGCGCCAAGTAAACCGTCCTTGGCATCCTAGCATGTTAAACGAGGGCATTTCTCATGTAAGCTACGTCTAGGAATAGATCGTTTATACTGTTCTCAATGGTCCGCATCCCAGCCTGAGACCACGATCCAGTGGTCGAACGGAGATGTTTTTCAAAGTAATATGTTATTTGGAATATTAAAACAATCAAGTTAAATAACGTTTGGATACAAAATATTTTTCAGTGAGGTTAACAAGTAGTCTGTTTACAACAAAAATGCAATCTGTGTTAGGAACGCTATTTTAGTCTGATTTAAAATGGAAATTAAAATGGTATTGAGTGCTGACAACAGTTTGGTATCAGCTGTTGATTTCCTTAAAACAATCTTTTCTAGTAAAATAAAGAAATGTATTCTTTTTAAAAACACGTAAAATTGAACTGTCAGAAGTGGGATTTGAACCCACGCCTCCATTTGGAGACCAGAACACACATTTTCTTGGAAAGACAGAGTCCTTGAGTCTGGTGCCTTAGACCGCTCGGCCATCCTGACAAGCTGCATTTTTTTACAGCAGAAAACCGCATTATTTATTTCAGCACAGACTAGGGTTGTCATATCAAGGCAGGCCAGAATGGGTTTACTACGCACATACCAACTGTTGCTCCATGAATGATGTAATGACAAGTGTAAAAAAGAAACGGATTGAAGCCAACCCAAAAAAGTAAGATTATTTATTTCAATGTCGGTATAGCTATAAACGATGCACGCATTTTACAATAGCAATTGCTATTTGACAATGACCAATAAGTAATTTTGTTGCAATACTGTATACAATGTGAACATAATCAGACTTTGCTCTCTTGTCTCGAAGAAACATCTTCAATTTGTATTTAAAAAGGACGCCCAACGTGGGCCTCGAACTAACGACCCTGAGATTAAGAGTCTCAAGCTCTACCGACTGAGCTAGCTGGGCTGACTGGTGCTCGTTTCTTTCACTGTAACCAACTGAGCTATTAATTTGTCATCTTATTTGAGAATAGTGAATGAAAGAACCAAAGATTCCAAATATAATCCACTGAACTGTAGCTTTATTATCATAATGAAAACAGATTACACATGACCACAGTTCTGTATCAAAATTAAGTCGTAAGTATATGGTTTCCATTGTAGCTACTTACACACACTGCTCTGTTGTCTCCCAGGGTGTTATCTAATAAAACGACATATGCTGTGCAGACATAATTGATTACATAGACTTTCCTGCCCCGTCTTGCTTTCATCTTAGATGTGATCTCAGGTTCTGCTGAGTTCTGCTCCCTCGATCACATTCTGCAGCATCTCGCCTTGCTAATCACTCCCGTATGCTTTGTCGGCTTAACAGGTTGGTCTCTGTGGCGCAATCGGTTAGCGCGTTCGGCTGTTAACCGAAAGGTTGGTGGTTCAAGCCCACCCAGGGACGATGCTTTTTGCATTTCTTAATCACATTAGATAATGGCACTCTGATACGCTGTTATTTCATCCAATTACGCTGAAGAATAAATGTGCTCTATTTTTTTAGTTCAAAATAATACAAAACAAATGTCGTCTTGTTGTTTGCCGAAAACCGGGATCGAACCAGTGACCTTCAGATCTTCCGTTTAATGCTCTCCCAACTGAGCTATTTCGGCTTGACAAAACTGATGTTTCGAGATAGCATTCTTTTTGGCAATCCAGTAAACCTGTGATGAGAAACGTTCAACAGCTCGGCAACACCATAATAGAATCCGAAGCCTATGCGTTTCGAAACTGTTAAGTTTTCTCCCAAATGCGGTTCTCAACAAATGTTTTTTTTTTTGTATTCCTTCCAGAGTAAGTCCAAAAGGCAAACACTGGAACTGGCTGCCTGAAAGTGCAGCGCTTGAACTGCCTCAACAAAAGCTTAGCTCTAAAACGTGTACATTGAAAGTCTATTAACATCTTTAACACAATCATCTGTATTCCAATCCACAGGGTGATCAATAAAGTGACTGCTGGCTTTGTTTAAATATTAACAA
This sequence comes from Acipenser ruthenus, assembly GCF_902713425.1. NCBI lineage: Eukaryota > Metazoa > Chordata > Actinopteri > Acipenseriformes > Acipenseridae > Acipenser > Acipenser ruthenus. The sequence goes on from NC_081220.1 coordinate 1,842,350, forward strand.
GATGTTTTCAGGATTCACGCGTATTCTGAGCAAGCACAATAGAATATGGTAGTGAAAGGACAAGCAAATAACAGGTTTATTGGCTCTGGTCTTGTATCATCACCCTGACTACTGTCCGTAAGAAAGTGGCATTAATAAAAACGTCATTATGCAAGGTTCCCAATGCGCAAATACGCAACATATTTAAACTTCTTCACAATCTTAAACCTTCCCAAATGAATTTAAAATACTTACTGAAAGGTTACGCACATTTTCACTATCTCATGCAAGGAAGTGTTAATATGACTTTATTACCCAACTGTGTCAAAGAAGACTGGTCAACAGTAATTTCGGATTCACTTTAGTTTATTGTGCTGTATCAAAAGAAACATAAAAATGAATCGCATTACAATAAATCTCTGTTTGATCGCTATATAATCAATATGTTGTGTAGGCTAAATTGTATAAATAAATGAACGGAAACAGTCAAATTCAAACACGTTAAAAAATGAAATAGTGCGGAATAAAAACAAAGGCGGCTTTGACCTCGACGTGATTTGAACACGCAACCTTCTGATCTGGAGTCAGACGCGCTACCGTTGCGCCACGAAGTCCAGGTGTAATGCCAGCTTGTTATGCAATGCTAGAGTGTACAGCAAGCATGCCAAACACATGGTAATGCCGACGCTGATACTAGGAAAACACTCGGTATCACCAGGGTCATGGGAAACAGCCGACTCAATACTTGTTCGTAGCCAGCAGGGCTATGAAGTTGTAGGAAGTGTGTTTGATTCTCAGCTTTAAAAGTAAAGAAAACATAAAACAATGCGATTTGCTTTTATAAATTTCATTATTTGAAACGTGGGCATAAACACAGTTGTACTGGCTGGGAATCGTCTCTGGCCAATTACTTGGAAAGCAGCTATGCTGACCAATATATCACCAATAGGGAAAAGCTGGCAGTACTGAGTGACACAGAAGACGGATTCTCTCAGCGCGTCTCCTCTGAATGCGCACTGGCACAAAGGGGCTTTTCTCATCTAATGTTTGCACTGTGTTTTTTGCTGTGTTGATTGCTATTTGTCTATTTTGTTTGGTGCACGGGTGAAACGGAGTTCGTAATTAAAGTATTTTTTGTTTTGTTTATCACAAGCACTGTGCACACGGACCTCAGGTCCCGCCCCAAACAATTGCAGGTACCTGTACACACCTGGAATTAGAAGGGCTTTGAGGAATAAAAAGGGCGAGGAACTAAGAGACTGGGAGCATGGAACTAGGAGATACCGGAATAGGAAAGAGAGAGAAGCTGAGGGAAGTAAACGAACATAAAGAGGACGAGATTAGACAGCGAGTGGTTGGGGTTTTTTTGTGCACGGACAGTGTGTTTCGTTTAGTTATTTTTTCTCGTAGACTCACTCTGGGAGGACTGCGGAATTTGGTGATTGAAGACATTTGAAAAGAGGTACTGACAAGAACCTTTGCGTTCGTGGTTTGTCAGGATATCAGGATCTCTTCTGAGGCCTTCAGCTGAAGCGCAGCACCCTATGGAGAGGGCTGCCCAAACAGGCGTCTGGACAGGAGCCCTAAGAGGAGGTCTGGACCAGAGAGTGGATGACGTATGGTTAAGTGAACAAATACACATTAAAATGCATCTAATGCTCAAAAATAAAACAATAATTCAAATAAACAAACTGTGCAAAAAAAGGAAAACCAGTCCAATTAAAAATCAAAAATCATAAGTGATAATACTGAATAAAATAATAATCAACACATTCGTCACCCGTGACATTACCACCACTGCGATCTTGAAAATGTTTGTATGCCACAGAATTTAAGATCTGAAACGGAATGTTTGGCATCTACAAAATGTCTAGCTAGTGGTGGATGAATATGTTTTCTCCTAATTGAACTTTTATGCTCGCTCATTAATGCGCAATTGTAACTGTCTAGTAGTTTTGCCATCATATTGCAAATGGCTAGGACAAGAAATCACATAAATGACATGAGTTGAAGCACAATCACTTGTAAGATACTGTACTCTTTTTTTTCGTTGTATGGCTTGTGCATTTTCTTAGTTTTAAATGTATTATCACAGGCGGTACACTTACGATTTGGAAAAGATCCAGTAGATTTGTCCAGTACACCTAGATCTCTCGAACATCTAAACGAGTCAGTCCTTAATAAAGACCGTCCGTGTTCATTTCGGCGTTCATGACATTGTCTATACACAACAGCTCTTATGTAATCCTATTGGTATCGAATCGATCGCATTTAATGTGTTCCATGTTTCCAGTCAGTTTGATAGTTTTAATACTGTATTACATTCTGAATATGAATAGAGCTGAATTATTAATTGTAGTAAATGTGTTATGTGGAATATTGAAACAATCAAATTAAATAACACATGTTTGGACACAAAATATTTTTCTTCCTCATAACGTGTTAGAAAATGTAAACAGCAGTTGGAGAATGCTGAAGTCGATCATCCTAGCATGTTAAACGAGGGCATTTCTCATGTAAGCTACGTCTAGGAATAGATCGTTTATACTGTTCTCAATGGTACGCATCCCAGCCTGAGACCACGATCCAGTGGCCGACGGAGATGTTTTTCAAAGTAATATGTTATTTGGAATATTAAAACAATCAAATTAAATAACATGTTTGGACACAAAATATTTTTCAGTGAGGTTAACAAGTAGTCTGTTTAAAACAAAAATGCAATCTGTGTTAGGAACACTATTTTAGTCTGATTTAAAATGGAAATTAAAATGGTATTGAGTGCTGACAAAAGTTTGGTATCAGCTGTTGATTTCCTTAAAACAATGTTTTATAGTAAAATAAAGAAATGTATTCTTTTTAAAAATACGTAAAATTGAACTGTCAAAAGTGGGATTTTAACCCACGCCTCCATTCAGAGACCAGAACACAAAATTCTTTGGAAAGACAGAGTCCTTGAGTCTGGCGCCTTAGACCACTCGACCATTCTGACAAGCTGCGTTTGTTATTGTAGAAAACCGCATTATTTATTTCAGCACACAGTAGGGTTCTCGTATCAAGGCCCGATTGGGTTTATTACGCACATACCAACTGTTGCTCCATGAATGATGTTATGACAAGTGTAAAAAAAGAAACGGATTGAAGTCAACCCAAAAAAGTAAGATTATTTATTTCAATATCGTTATAGCTATAAACGATGCATGCTTTTTACAATAGCAATTGCTATTTGATAATGACCAATAAGTAATTTTGTTGCAATACTGTATACAATGTGAACATAATCAGACTTTGCTCCGTTGTCTCGAAGAAACATCTTCAATTTGTATTTAAAAAAGACGCCCAACGTGGGGCTCGAACCCACGACCCTGAGATTAAGAGTCTCATGCTCTACCGACTGAGCTAGCCGGGCTGACTGGTGCTCGTTTCTTTCACTGTAACCAACTGAACTATTAATTTGTCATCTTATTTGAGAAAATAGTGAATGACAGAACCAAAGATTCCAAATATAATCCACTGAACTGTAGCTTTATTATCATAATGAAAACAGATTACACATGACCACAGTTCTGTATCAAAACTAAGTCGTAAGTATATGGTTTCCATTGTAGCTATTTACACACACTGCTCTGTTGTCTCCCAGGGTGTTATCTAACAAAACGACATATGCTGTGCTGCCATAATTGATTACAGAGACTTTCCTGCCCCGTCATGCTTTCATCTTAGATGTGATCTCAGGGAATGCTGAGTTCTGCTCCCTCGATCACGTTCTGCAGCATCTCGCCTTGCTAATCACTCCCGTATGCTTTAGCGGCTTAACAGGTTGGTCTCTGTGGCGCAATCGGTTAGCGCGTTCGGCTGTTAACCGAAAGGTTGGTGGTTCAAACCCACCCAGGGACGATGCTTTTTGCATTTCTTAATCACATTAGAAAATGGCACTCTGATACGCTGTTATTTCATCCAATTACGATGAAGAATAAATGTGCTCTGTTTTTTTAGTTCAAAATAATACAAAACAAATATCGTCTTGTTGTTTGCCGAAACCCGGGATCGAGCCAGGGACCTTTATATCTTCAGTTTAACGCTCTCCCAACTGAGCTATTTCGGCTTGTTCAATAAGTTCACTGTACCTGTGTATTTGCATGGTCCAGTATAAGAAGGTACGATTTTTCTGGAGTTCTTGGTCGCTCAGTTCAGCACCAGTCATCATAGCTGAAAAACAACAGCAATAGGTACCTGGTATGGTAACTGGACCACATATCATTTATATCAACTGACTGTTTTCCTCCAAATATAATAATGCCAGTATTTGACATGTTATGATAGTTACAATCAAAGAAACTAAACCACCGTGCTCCTTCGCTTATAGCTGTACCACCTTGAGAACGCCCGCCCTCATCTGATCTTGGAAGCTGAGCAAAAGCTTGGACGGGAGACTTCCTGGGAATACCAGGTGCTGTAAGATTTTCTTTCTGCAGGCACATATTCCCCACATATTTCTAATCCTGATAGCTCCAACTGGAAATCTATATATACGGCTTCTCTATTTTTTTATGGATTTCTCAGATCTCTCCCCCCCCCCCTTGGGATTGAACCAACAACCCTCCGGTCAGGAGTCCAGAGCCCTAACCACTACTCCACACTCCTGCCACACTATTAGAGTCACTGTTTCCCAGCACACATCACAGTCAGCAGCTCCTTCCTCCAGAGACCACACTAGTGTTTAGATGACTCTGTGAGGAGCCTTGTGTTAACAATGGGAGAACTGGGCTGACTGGGGAGGTAACTGCTGCCTATTTCCATTGTCTTATTACTGTGTTATTACAATATGGAGAGCAGTGGTGCTCTGGCTCCCTCTTGTGGTCAGTGTGAATGATGCAGTGTGTGTAGCTTGGCAGGGCACTGATGCCTGTTTCCAGGCTACACAAACACAGAGGGATTCAATCAAACACTAAGTTCACAGTTTAATAGAAGAGTGGATTAGTTCTATTTGTATATGTGTTCTAAGAGCTGCACTTCTGTTTCAATAAGTGTCACAGACAGTTCTATGAGATCTGAGCTGTGAACACAGGTGGGACTTGATAGGGTTGGGTGACTCACAATACAGTTAGATTATCCTTCCTGTAGTTTTATGTTTAGCCTCTCAGTGCTTTCCTGCTCTTTAGGAGGGACATTAGAAATCTGTCTGTTCAGAATGAACTGGCCCATAAGTGTTGAGACATCACTGTGACATCACTGTGAGCAGCTCCTTCCTCCAGACACAGACCACACTGTAGTGTTTAGATAACTGGGTGTGAGGAGCCTTGTGTTAACAATGGGAGAACTGGGCTGACTGGGGAGGTAACTGCTGCCTGTTTTAATTGTCTTATTACTGTGTTATTACATTATGGAGAGCAGTGGTGCTGTGGCTCCCTTGTGTGGTCAGTATTAATATCTGCAGTGTGTCTTTTGTAGATCAAATGAATGGATGCTATAGTGCTGCTGACAGTAGTAATCTCCTGCATCTTCAGCCTGGACTCCACTGATGGTCAGCATGAAGTTTGTTCTTGACGTGCTGTCAGTGAATGGAGCTGGAGCTCAAGAGACTCGGCTATTCAGTGAAGAGAAGAGGAGTTTAGGAGCTCCTCCGGGTTTCTGCAGATACCAGGCTAGACTGCTGGTAAAACCAGAGCTACTGGATTTGCAGTTCAGAGTGACACTCCCTCCTATAGAGACAGACTCCACTGTGGGACTCTGAGTCAGGACAATCTGACCGCTGGATTCTGAAAATAAAAACACAGAACATCAACCCACCGAGTCAACAGCCTCGTCCATTAACTGCATTCCACTGTGTGCTGAGGAAGCGCTGATATTAATAATAATTCATAATAATGAGGATTTCTTACCATGAGCAAAGAGTGCCAGTGTGCAGAGGAGGAGCCCCAGTGAAGCCATGTTCTCTGTGTGTCTCAGTGACTGTGAAAGGGCTCAACTGTCAGCTTTAAAAACCCTGAGCAATGGAGCAGTGCAGTTATTCTAGCTGCTGTGTAGAGCAGTGAGGCAGGCACAGGTATGCAAAGCACCTTCCTTTATACAAATCCTGTCCCAGGCAGTTAGATGAGATCTGAGCCGTGAGCACCAGTGGGGCTTCATAGGGTTGGGCCACTTTTACTGTTTTCTTCTATTTTTACCCCAGTCAAAGCTCTCAGTATATCACTGCTGTCTAATCTGTGTGTCTGTCTAAACTGACAAGAATGTTTGTGTTTGTGTCATTATTTCAATCCTATTGAGAATTAAAGGGTATGTAGTGCCCTACCCCTAACCCTAGTGTTATACCTTCCCATGTGTTGCTGCTGCTGTACAAGTAATGGACCTGTCATTTTTCTTTTCATTGTTCTCATTTTGACAGCTTCTTACTCTTCTAAATGGAACATCTACTTCACTGTCTTTCACAGGCCTTTCCAAGATGTACCTTGAACTGCTACAAGTGCGTTTTCATGATTTCAATCATGCTAATATTTAACAAGCCAGGGGAAAAGGTAGAAAACTCATGTATTGACTCTTTGTCAACTCATTTGTAGACATGCTCATTCTCTAATGTCATTTGTAATCTCAAACAGCATTTCCTAGCTGTGTGTTGCTCTGCAGTCCCAGTTCTTCCCCATGTCTGTGTCCTGCAGCCCCTGAATCACTGCTGCTCTTCATGAAGCCCCAGAGTGTGCAGTATGGGGCAGGGGGTCAGTGTGAGGGGCAGTGCTGCACTGGGTGTGCTGGGGAGGGGCTGGGGGCACTTTTAGATTGTTTTGAAATCTGTTCATAAATATTGTGCTGTTCATAAAGGAAGGGTTGTGGCTGTGAAAGGCGCTATAAAATGAGCCGTGGTCACTGTGTGAAGCCACAGAATCCAGGTTTAAAAGAGCCCCCCTCTGTGAGGCTGGAGCAGTGCAGTGTCAGTGTGCAGAGCTGCTGTGTTTGCAGTGAGCTGTGTGATGTGTGGAGTCAGTGGAGCCCTTTAGGGAGCTGGAATACTGGACTGACACTGAGAGAAGAGGGGTTCCACTGTGCACGACTGCTCTTCACTGCTGCTCTGTTCTTGGCATTCTCCATTCTCCCTCACTACTGCATCCCAGCTCCTGATTGAGGGCTGACTGGATTCAACTCATTCCTCTCCTGTGTCTTTAATCACAGACACTGGCTCCCTTCAGTCCCTGCTCAATGTTGAGGAGCCACAGCAGATCCTGTACAGCTGCAATTACACTTTCTTTAGCTTTGAAAAAGGGACCTGTGGCTTTTTATATCATAGCATTCATTCATTCATTTCTTAACAGCTTCCATATCCTTAATTAAAAGTTTAGTTATCAGGATTCATGAACATCTTCATATGAGAATCAGATAGAAAAAATGTGAGTTACATATTTTCAATTCTTTGAATAATTGAATGATGTTTTGGAATTCCTGAATACATTTAGAATAGATGGTATCATCACTACATTACTAGATGACCCTGTAGTCACAACAAAATCAGTTTGTTTAAATAGACTGGAGTAGTGGTTAGGGCTCTGGACTCTTGACCGGAGGGTCGTGGGTTCAATCCCTGGTAGGGAACACTGCTGTTGTACCCCTGAGCAAGGTACTTTACCTAGATTGCTCCAGTAAAAACCCAACTGTATAAATGGGTAATTGTATGTAATAATAATGTGATATCTTCTAACAAAAATAATTTGATATCTTCTAACAATTGTAAGTCTGCTAAGAAATAAATAATAATAATAATAATAATTGAATCCATACCTACATGTAACTGTGTGTTGTTATTGAGCTCAGTGTGTTTGTGTGCAGTTGAGCTCCTCCACAGGCCGTGTCCCGTTTCATTGCCTTCACCCTCAGCACCTGCAGTAGGTCCCAGCTGCAGCAGTGCAGTCGCTGTACAGTCCAGCTGAGGGAGGTTTTTGTACGGGTGTGTAGCACTGTGTGAACACCCAGCTACTGCTGGTGTAGTGTCCACTCTGACAGTAGTAATCTCCTTCATCTTCAGCCTGGACTCCACTGATGGTCAGAGTGAAGTCAGTCCCAGATCCACTGCCACTGAAACGAGTTGGGATCCCAGACTGAAGGGTACTTGCGAAATAGATCAGGAGTTTGGGAGCTTCTCCAGGTTTCTGTTTGTACCAGGCTAGGCGGTTGCCATTGCTATCGCTGTACACTGCACTGCTGACTTTACAGCTCAGAGCGACTGTGTCTCCTGGGAGAACAGATTTCACTGCTGGAGTCTGAGTCACAGTATACTGTCCACTGGATTCTGAAAATAATAAATAATAATATAGAAAATTATTGTAAATGACTTAATTAAATGATTAAATCACATTCAATTTCAATCCTTTTTCTTTCAGTTTGCCTGTTCTATATTTAATACTTATATATTAAGAATTATCCCACAAATAGATTTTTTAAAAAAGTGTTTTGCTAAATGATTCTTACCCTGAGTGCAGATGACAAGTGCCCAGATGAAGATGCTGATAAAAGTCATTGTTGTTGTGGATTCTGTTGCCATGAAGGGCAGCTTTCAATCATGAAGTGTTAAACTCACAGGGCTATAAACACTCCCAGAGCACTGAAGCATGTGCTGCCAATGCAAAGTGTCTTTTCTATGCAAATTGTCTTCCTTGGCACAGCAGCCACTTGTAGCCAAGCAGTCGTGTAAACACAGGCTTGGTGCTGTGTGTTCTGACAGAGCAAGATTAGCAGTTTAGCATGAACACTCCCAGGACAGCAGGACTAGACAAAGAACAGCTTTAATAGGAGCATATGAGGAGAGCCAATCAGCCGAGCCCTTATTCCACTCAACACAGCTGGAATGGAGTCAAGTGTGGAGTGTGTGTTTAAAGCAGTACTTGCACTGTGTGTTCAGACAGAGCAAGATTAGCAACTACCCTGGCATTAACACTCCCAGGACAGTGGGACTATACAATAGAGCCCAGCTATTAAGAGTAGCATTGGAACCTGATTAGCACAGTCCTTAATGCCCTCATTAAAGTGTAATGCAGCAGTACTGCTTATTAAACAGCAGCATCAGAAAGCCTTCAGGAACAGTAGAAGACACTGTGTCTGGAGTCCAAACTGTTCCTTCTAGTGTTACTGAAGAGCTCTCACTGGCACTGAGGGCAGCACTATGTTTTAGTGTCTGGAGCATTACCTTTATCATTGCCCTCAGCAAGCAAGGCAAGAGTTAGCATCATGTCCGACACGACTGTGCAGGAAATGTATTTATCATGTATTTATTTATTTTCTTAGCAGATTCCCTTATCCAAATTGTTACAGAATATCACAATACCGTTAAGTGCAATTTCAAAATGATTAAGTAAACTGTCATGCATTTTAAGGGCAAAATAAAAATGCAGTACAGATGCATTTCAAAGCAGTTGAACAATAAGACAAATGAAAGATGCAGTGATTACAGTAGCATTTAAGAGCAAATTCAATCAAGAATTGAGTTATTCAACACCTGCTGCTCTGGGGGACACTGCCACTATCAATCCACAGGAACAAGGCAGAGAAGCCCAGATAGAAATTTACATTGTGCTGTGTAACCATCGCGACACCGGTAAGGAGGTCAGACACACTGTGGAAAACGTGAAAAGGCTTGAGAAAGGGCTCCCGAGTGGCGCATCCAGTAAAAGCCCTCGCGTAGAGTGCAGTTTGGCCCAATAGTCTGGAGTCCAGGCTATTAATTTGCTGACCGATGACAGGAGCTCCCAAGGGGGTGGCGCACAATTGGCCGAGCGCTGCCCAGTGGGAGGGAGGGTTAGCTCGGCCAGGGTTTCCTCGGCTCACCGCGCACCAGCGACCCCCTGTGGTCTGGCCGGGCGCCTGCGGGCTTGCCTGTAAGCTGCCCAATGCTGCATTGTCCTCCGACGCTGTAGCTCTGGGTGGCTGCATGGTGAGTCTGCAGTGTGTAAAGAAGCGGGCGGCTAACGGCACACACTTCGGAGGACAGCGTGAGTTCATCTTCACCGCTCCCGAGTCAGCGCAGGAGCGGTGAGCTGAGCCTGAAAATAAATGGACACTATTAAATTGGGGAGAAAAACAACAACAAACTAATTGGTGACTACTAAATATATATATAAAAAAGAAGAGACTCGAGAATGACATATATGAGAGAGACAACATCACTGTGTTTTTGTTTTTTAATATTGTACCGG